>NW_016690193.1:4027515-4118605 GCF_001604755.1 Lepidothrix coronata
CAAGAGAGGGAGAAATGAACAATGCTTTTGGTAACAATAGCTGACAACTGGTTGAAAAAGAAACTGTGTTTACAAAAAGCATCCTGAGCTTTAAAAAAAAAAAAAAAGAAATAAAACTACTCCTACTTTGAAACTGGTATTCCCAATTTGACTGTTATTGCTCAGAAGCCAAACAATATCCTGGCAGGCTGAATTTATTTTTTTTCAATTTAACAATATTTTTTGTTTTAATGCTACTGTTATTTTTTTTTATTTTTTTCTTCTTCTGCATTGCAGGTCCTCATTTTGCAGCTGTAAACAGCAACAATGAAATCATCATTACAGATTTTCATAACCATTCTGTCAAGGTACTGTCAATTAATGGCAAATTGGAAAGTTGCCATTTTTATTTTATCATGGTACTTTCTTGGGGAATATTAAGTATTGCTAAAGCCAAAGAGATCAGACTCCATATATATGAGCTTTGATATAAGGACATGTGGTGGGTTCACCTTGGCTGAACGCCAGGTGCCCACCCAGCTGCTCTATCCCTCCCCTTTCCAGCCAGACAGGGGAGAGAGTAAGGTGGGAAAAGAAAACAACATAAATCATGGGTTGCAATAAGGCAGTTTATATTCATGCAAAAAAAGAAAGCAAAAGCAGCGTGCGTGCGCACAAAGCAGAAGCCAGCAGTTAATCTCTACTTCCCATAAGCAGCCATGATCAGCCACTTCTCTGAGAAGCAGGGCTCCAGCACACATAATGGTTGTCAGCAGGCAGCTGTCAGAGACAGTGAGTGCCTCCGGTCCTGCTCCTTGCGTCAGCTTTTATATCTGGGTTGACATCCCATGGTATGGAATACCCCCTTGGTCAGTGTGGGTCAGCTGGCCTACTTGGGTCCCCTCCCAGGATCTTGGCCTCGACTGAAGAAAGAATGTTACAGTGCTGATGCTGTGCTCAGCAGTAGCCAAAACATGGGCGTGTTATCAACACTCCTCTAGCTACCAATGCAGAGCACGGCACTGTGAGGGCTACTATGGGGAAATAAATTCCAGCTCAGCCAGACCCACCACAGGACAGCATGTTCAGAGAACTTTACATGCAGTGCATTTCTTAGTGAAGATATAGTCCCTTGCCTTTGGTGTCGCTATAATGGCCTCTAATTCAACTGCTCAAACATAAGCTGTACCTCATACAAATAATTTTGACTTAGGTATTAACATTTTATTAGCACTTTACCAGCACTTTACCAAACCCGTTATTGTCCCTATGTTCTGTCCTATTTTAAGAGTCTGGTAACTGCTTTTGAATTTCCCAGTAAGAGCTTTCCACATTTCTAGCTGAACAAAGTTATAACAAAGTAAAGATACGTGACAGTCTTCAAATTCCACACCTGTAAGCTTTAAGATTACCGGATCCATTTACAATCAGATCTCTTAAAAACTGTGTAACCATTGGTTTTCATTCAGTACCTCCTGCATTGGGCAGAACTGGCCACTAGTCCTTACACCCACGGGAAGTCCTGACTCATGGCCTGTTAAAACACTCATGGTAAGATAGAGAAGTATATTCGTTTGTCCCAATAATAAACCAAAACAAGGATACATGTGTCGAGAGGTCATGTGTTGGAAAGTGTATATGAAGGAGATAAAGGCCATTTCAGAAATTACTCACCTGTGCATGTTTGTTCTCAGGCATTCCCTTTCAGACGCTTTCCATGTGTGCTCTTTTTCCCCTCCTTCAACATGAAGCAGCATCAGGTGGACACAGGCAGAATGCTGTCCTATCTGGGTTCTCAGGCCACATGCATCAAGTCCCATGCACCAATGAAATGCCTGAGATTTCACCTAATGGATGCCTATTTTGATTGAACTCAAATATGGACCCTCAGTTCAGTTCTTCACTGTTCATAACTGCAATGATAAATCTTACATATTCACCTGAAATAGGAAGTTGCTGCCTAAACATAAACACTTTCATGTCCTGAGCAGTGCTGAATCATCTACCTTTTGAACAGCAACCTTGCTTGCGTATCGTTTTGGAATTTGTGAGGAAGTAGCAACTCGTGGTTTGGATTACAACACAGAAATCAAGACTGCTGCAGGAGCCTTAAAGCAGACTGTTTAGCAGCAGGATGCCTATGATTCCATAAATTACCCCTCCACAAGCATGGCTTGCCTGGTAACAAGAATGCCTGGAGAGGCTTAACAACAAGGGCAAACTAAAATGAAAAAAAAGCAAGTGAAGACGTGTAAGAAGTGTGGCATCTTAGCAAATTTATAATTATTACATTTCTAATGAGAACAGAGTGTTCCCATCTGTCTCTGGCATGACTCAGTGGGATAAACATGTTATTTGTTACAACTGGGTGCTAACTGGAGAAGATTCTTATTTTTGTAGTGCTGTCTAAATTGGTACAGATAACTGTTGACACTCTGGAGAGCAGAGTGTATAATCTGGGAGCAGAGTATATCTTGTTTTAAATAATAAATTAATTTATAAATAACTAAATAAATTAATTTCACTCTTCTGGGTCCCAAAGCCTCTTCCTGCCACCAGTGTTTTGAATTAAACATGCTCACTCAGCAACATTATTCTCCCTCCCCCATTAACCTCCAAGCATGTTCCTTCCCTCAGGCATCTTCTATGGAAAATCCTGCACAATGTAGGCTTCTCTCTCATTTGGTCACTTTAACCCAAGGAGAGAGCAATACATCTTTGCCTGTTTTTTTCATTAGTTGACTTTTTTTCTATTTTCTTTAATCACCTGAGGCACCAACCAAGTACATCATTAATTTCCCTTCCCAAATGCTTTTTCTCTGTTCACTGTGGGTGTTCAAGAACAGGATGATTTCCTTGGATCTTCCACCTTATTAGCACTTGGCACTTGTCAGGTCTTTGCATTTTCTTGTGCAAGCCACAGTCAGTCTCTAAGAACACAGTTGGACCTTGTGCTATAGCTGGGCCTGAGTCCAAAGTGGCCCAAAATATTTTAGAAATGGCTATGGTATTATGTAAGTGACAAATTCTGTATCTCAGTTGGTCCCACTGGTGCATTCAGGTCACTGACACAATAGTCATTGACCAGTTCCATCTTTCTACTGTCTAAACCTGTTACCATCACAGAGAATTCAGTTGCTGAACTGTCCATACAGAGAGCAGCATGCCATGATTCTCAGTGTGTGTTAGATTATGGAAGTCAGAGAAGGGTGTATCTGCTTCGCTGTGTTTCAGTTCTACAGAAACACAGAACCCAGTGCTGCATCTGCCCTCAGCTCTTTTTAATTCAAGATGGGCAATGTGTAGAAGGGTTCTGGGGCTCTTCGCCTCTGTGTTTGAGCTGAATCAGATGTTAAGTGGGAAGGGAAAGACTGTACAGTGTAATGGAGCTGGAGGGAGAGATGGATACCTTTTCTCCCGTCTTCTCTGTGTGTGTGTGTGTGTGTTCCTGGGGAGTCTTCAACTCTTACTGTCATTGGCAGGTGAACTGGTACTAGTAGAATACTAATATTGATGCGATGCCATATTCAGGTTTATGTTTTAACCCATACAGGTATTTAACCAGGAGGGAGAATTCATGCTGAAGTTTGGATCAAATGGAGAAGGAAATGGACAGTTTAATGCACCAACCGGAGTAGCTGTAGATTCTAATGGAAATATTATTGTAGCAGATTGGGGAAACAGCCGAATACAGGTAGAAATTTCCATATTTCAAAGGTGCTTGATTAAGAAAACTAATGGATTGATAACTCTGGCCACTGAAGTCTTCAGACTGCCCAAGATACACGATGGCAAAAATTAGAAGTGATGTGGTTTCTCACCTTTTATATGCCTCATTCCTAGCCTGTCCACTTTTAAAACTGGTGGTGTCAGATGATAGGCTTTCCAGTGTGACTGCTAGCAATTCTCATGGTCACTGTGACCAAGGCTTTTGTCTGCAAGTAGTTCCCCAAAAGCTATTTGATGACTTATGCAACTTGCAAGCATTGCTGAGATGATAGTAATTTATAATCACCGTAACAGAAGATTGGAGACATGGTGGAAAATATGTAAAAGCAAATGACCTGAGGCAAATGCAGCAGATTTTTATCATCTTTTTAAATATTGAGAAACTATTCTGCTTTTAAGTTATGAGAGTTGCACTCTTTTTATCTTTCAAGTGCTAATCACAAGGTCTTCTTATTTGCCAAAGAATACCCAATAAATAACTAAGTGTATGTATTATTTCCACTGAATACATAAATGAGGGATCTGCCTATGAGTTGTTCTCAGGAAGCACTATCAACAGGGTAAACAAATTCCTGTTTTTTTTCTGTGTGGGAACCTGAGTCACGCTAGCCACAACAGTAATATTTGTTAGGAAAACAACATGTTGGTTGAGTTCCTGATTGAGTTTGATTTATTGTAGTTGCCTATTTTTAGAACAAGGAACAGCCAAGGTGCTTTTTATTATTATTATTTCATTGTGTGTTTAATTCTTGCCAAAGATCCTGACAGCTTTAATTAGCTCTTTTTAACAAGAAATACATTTGTATATAAACTTGCATATTATGAGATAACAGAACAGATTTTGCCCTTGTTTGTTCTAGTGTATGTCAACTGTTTCAGAGATGAGAAGTATAACAGTATAATTGAGAGCAGACTTGTGTCCGCTATTTTTCTTTTTTATTCATAACATTTACTCTGTGCTTTCTCACCCTCTAAGGTTTTTGATGGAAGTGGATCATTTTTGTCCTACATTAACACCTCTGCTGACCCACTTTATGGTCCCCAAGGTCTGGCCCTTACTTCAGATGGCCACGTCGTAGTTGCAGACTCTGGAAATCACTGCTTCAAGGTCTATCGATACTTACAGTAGCAATGAGCTCTGGAGCTGGATAATCACTCACCCTTAAGAAAAGACTGGTCCTAGAGATCCAATGCAAGATATCTCCTACTTTGAGTTCATTTTTAATAATGAAGGAGTCTCTTATGGACTTCCTGTGATAATTTCCAAACTTACCTTGTTTACATAGGACTTGCACATCTTATGTTTCTCACTGAACTTTTTGTTGCAAGGGTTAATAAAAAAAGTCTTCTTTCACTGAATTCATAAAGACAATGTGAAATTAAACACAAACTGCAAGCTATGGAACTGGAATTAACTAATTAGGCAAAAATGAGAAAAGTTTGGGAAAAGTCCCCAAAGCTTTTTGATGACTGCGAAGGGTAGCTCCTGCTCAGACCTTCCAAATTTAAAGAAGTATCATTCTTATGCATTATTTAACCCAGAGGTGATCCTGGGAATCTTCTAGATCTCATTATCATGGTAGGTATTACACTTTTAACATTCTTCAGTCTTAGTATCTATAACAAGTAGGTCTTTTTAGTATAAGGTTAAGTCTCACAAAATCCGTCTAGCTCTAACTGTCAGACCTAACACAGCTCAACGTTTAGCACTATGAGGATCAATGCAAATTCCCTGCTCACGTGGAATTAATGAAGGATTGTTTCGTATGCTTGTTTTTCACTTTTCCTCTTGCTCAATGTGCAGGAAGGACTTTGCAGAGACCGGACATTTCTAAAGCTCTGGAAAAACTTAATTGTAGCGATACATTAATGGGAACGGAATTTCTGTATAATGACAGACCTTTTGACACCAAACTAGTTCATTAGGATCAGGGTTATTACAATGTCAACTCAATTAACCTCATATGTGCCACTCTTTCGTATGTGTTCATTGCCATGTTTCCTTGCGGCAACTCATTGTATTAACCAATAAAATAAAATGCAGCATCACACAGGACAGAAAGCCAGAGAGGTACCCCTGTGGAGGACCTACATTGTACAACCAAAGGAACTGTGGAAAACAGAGGTTGTATAGGAAAGCCAAGGGTTACCAAAGCTATTTGTTTTTATGTGAGAAAAAAATACAAATAAGAATGAATTTGAACCAATTCCTGAAGTCCTTCATTAAAGGGAATTTTGTTAGAGGACAAAATAAGGACTAGGAGATTTGTTCCGATTTGTTTGTATGTATGTATGTATGTACGTATGTATGTATGACTGATTGACATAAAAATTAAAAAAAAAGTAAATGTGGGTTATTTCAGCAAACTGGAACGTATGTATGACATTTGACAATGGCAGTACTCTGAAAAATGTCCCTCCTCCTTCTGCCAGATCTCTCTTCTGTGTTCTTTGTTAAAGTATTAATTTAACTGGAAATGCTTACAGTCATAGTTCTGTTTTTAATGTTTGGTTTGTTGAAGTTTTTTAAGTGCGAACTTGTCCTTTTTAAAGTAGCATTTGCTTTATTATTTCTAAATCCAGTGGTCAAGGGATAAATTGCTACTGTAGCCTAATGTAGATAGAGTGGTGCTCCCTCTTAAATCTTACTTGAGAAGCTGGTGAGCTTGCTGCCAATGCCTACAATGGCCTGGGAAGTGCTGTCTTTCTTTTCTCATTTTTAGGCCTTGAAACAAAAGGGCATTGGGTCAGAAATGAGGGAGTATTTTAAGCATGTCTTCAAAATGCAAAGAAATCTTTGATAAAATTACTTGTTAAAAGTATTTGTCTTATTTCTAAAAGGTTAAGGTGGTTGTTTCAATGAATTTGAGAAAATTAATGGTTTTTTTGTAAAGTTGCATTTGACTTGTAAAAATGCAGACCCCAAGGTTCTTAAATGGGGAACTTGTCTGGTTTTAAATTACTTTTTCTTAAAGATATTTCCTTCTCTTTCCCTTGTTTATTTTTGCACATAGAGCCAATGTATGAATTTTCATGCAAATATAAGTTTCCTTATTTCATTGGAATAAATATTTTGTGCATGAAGCTTAAGGTTGGACTGTATAATGCAGCTGAGAAACTGATGGTAACATTTATGGAATATTAAAACTCAAGTTTGTTATTACCAAGAGAATGAAATATCCTCTGCTTGAACTGAGTTTGTCCTAAAATTCTGAAGATGGTATCTCAGTCATTACACAATAAACTGTCCTATCAAAATTTAACAAAGTTGTAGATCAGATTTTCATTCCAAGTGTCCTTATAAGCAACCTTCTGGTAAACAAACAATTTCTGATATTGGAAGGTCTTTAAATGGCACATTTATTAATGAAGACAAGGTGTGTAGCATTTTAACTTTATTTATTAGCAAAGAGAAGGGGTTGCACAGATTCTATGAGATAAAAACTTTAAGAGAAAATGAAATGTGCTGTTGCTGTCAGTTATATCTAGTTCCAAATATGGATTTTTATAATACAATGTTACTAAACTTGCATGCTTACCGTAACTCAGAAAGCATCGCCAAATCCTCTGCTTTCAGGAACTTTGAGAAGCATAGAAATCAGACCCTAACCTATATATCAAAACATATACTTAATACTGTACTATTTCATGTACACACTTTTCTTCAAAAGCTTTTCAGTCCCTTTGGTCCAGCATTGTTTACCATGATTTTATATAACCCTTGTCAACCCAGTCCATCCTGATGAAATACGGAATTCTGCACACAACCCCGTTACAACCCAGCTAAAAGCTATTAGGGAGTTTGTGGATTTTTTCTTAAAATTAAGTAGTCCTTTTTCAGGACTTTTAGACATTATCACCAGAGAAGCACCTGAAAAATGTCACTAATTTCAATTTCCTTCTGATAGCAAATGCGGCCAATTACGATTTCAAATTCAGTGGCATTCCCTTCCAAGGTCTGACCTTATCTGCCTGGCACTGGTACACTGAGAAACACATTGCTTTTACAGTGTGCTTCTGAAGCCAATTTCACTAAAATGCTTGGCTTACAAACCTTACAAAGAGCCACCAAAGCAGAAATTCTGTACTAAAAAACTGGCAGATGTTTTTTCTCATCTAATTAAGGGAACTTCAGAATTGCACTACGTGGTTTGCTGAGTTGTTAGCATTTATTAAAGGCTTTATAGGCACGCTGCTGCCAGACTTCAGGTATAACCAAATGTTCCCTTGCTTTCCCTGGAATGCTAATTGACTAGCAGCACAGCATGAATGGTGAAAGTATGTGCTTCATTTAACTAATCTTCAACTCAAAAGTAATCTCAAAAGGTTATTAGATCTTGTGTCATTTGGAGCATTTTAGGACAAACTAGCCAACTGCATTTTCATTGTTTTGTGAATAGAATAAAATAAAAGGATCTGTTCAGATAAATCCAATACAAGCAGTAGGAGATTTTTTACATAGGCTAAACCAGCACCAATGTAGCTGAAAAAGAAATGGAAAATGGTTTAGGCACACATTTGCCTAATGAAGGTGGATAGTTATTTATTAGTACATGCACATCTGCTCTGTAAAAGCTAGAGGGCTTTTGATTTTATGTTGATATTTTTTATAACTAAGGATCTAGTGTTGCCATGAGAACTATAAGTGCCCAATATGTTCTGTTTGTTATAAAGAAATGACTTTCAGTTGTGGGAGACAGCTTGTTATGAAATCATGATGTACATGGAAAATTTTCTTCAAGAATTGTGAGCCGTGATTATTTGTGGAAAGTGTGCAAAAGGTATTTATGCTACAGAGGGGGAAGATTCCTAACAGGTCCTGTTATTTCTGACACAGGTACAGCACTTCAGTTGATGTTTGTGAGCAACACAGCCTTAACCCTAACACTTTTGCTTTGGCTTTATGACATGGGAATGTTCCCTCAGATGCATAGTGCAGCAACCCCTGTTAGAAATCTCTACAGTTGATATGCTGCAGCTTTCCAGTTCTAGGAGTGAGTGGGTTTTTTTCATGTGTTTTTTTTTTTTAAGTTTTTGTACATTCCATCTTTGTAAGTCAATCTCATATGTTTTGTGTATATGTAAGCCTTGCACTCTCTTGAAACTCATAATGAAATATTCTTCTCACTTGTTGTTTTTTTTTTATTGTTGTTGGTTTTGGTTCTTTTTTTTTAATCCCTATGAGGCTAAATACAACCTTTTTCTCCTTAAGGTCAAGGATGAAAGATGTGTATCAAAGTGTTTGTGTGTGTGTGTGTGTAGTTTTAGCTTCCTGTGTGCCACAGTATTCTTGATGCTTTAGCCAACAATTAAAAAAAAATTACTCTGTCTTGGAAATGTAGGAAAACCAGAGTCAAATGTGTACCTTTACCACGCACAAAAATTTCAAATAATAAAAATAAAGCTTGTTTCCTCCGTTATTTTCATGGTTGAGGATTTATTTCTGATATGTCTCATATTCACTGTCTGTAAAAGTAGCTCCATAATGCAGGAAGACAGGTAATTTTTTCCAGTTTTTTTCCCTGACACCACAGGTCACAAGAAAACTGATTTTTTTTTCATAGATGTTAGGCTTTTACGTAGACACAGAGGAGAGAGGGACTTGAGTTGTTCTTGGGAAGAAGGTGGAGAGTTGGAGCTTCTTGTCTCCTCCTTTCCTTCTTCAGTCCAGTAATCAAAATTAACATTTTCACTGGTGGCAATAAGATTATGAGTCATAAACTTTTCCATTTGCATCATGGAAGTATACAGTACCTTTTAGCTATGCTGCGCTATCATCTTTCAAGAGTCTGCTGCAGAAAATCAAATATAAATTATTGTGGAAGAACAGAAAATTTGCCTTAGGAGTTCAATCTGACTCTGTTCCTGTAATAACAAATTTTCAGTTCATGTTAACTTTCATTTTACATAGTACCTATGTCTTCTTTGTCACTGGTGAACTCTCCAAACCTGAATCATTTGAGAACTCAGTGTGATTGGCAACCTGCTCACAAAGATAAATAGAATCTTCAGATGTACCAGTTCCTTGTTCCTTAGGCTGAAGTTTTCTCTCACATCCAGCTGTGCTGCTCTGCAGTTAACTATGCCCACAGTTTTGCTGACAGTTAATGTGAATGCTGCCTAATTTGGACCAGCCAAAAGTATCTCAGTGACTGGAACAATTAATGTAATTTCTGTGGACAGATGTTCTCCCTAGGCAGGCCCCAGCTGTGCTGGTGGAATAGATACCTACCACTTGCTACTCATTTGCTACGTCCAGTTGAAGACCACTGCCCCTCTGATCTGTTGGCTGAGCTAGGCATGTGAATGACTTGTTCTTTCAGTGAAATGCCTAGTTACCAAAAACCTAGTATTTAAGCAACTCATCTCAATGCTAATATTGGTAATGCTTACTTCAGCAGCTCTGCCTAGCAAAGCTGTGGAAGCTGTCAGTTTTGGAGGAGGGCCAACTAGCATTTCTCACTGGGTTAGATGTTTGTAGGGAGAACATCTGCTTACAGTCCAAATGCTCATTTGAGGCTGAAATGAGGCAGCAGATGCTGCAGAGACTGGCCTGTATGGGATACTCATGGATCCTATTGTTTCCTGATAACTGGTCACAGCCCATGACTGACTGCTTGGACCTCAGAGAAGTTGGTATGACCTCCCATGGGTGAGCATCTCTTAGAGCTCTCCTTGTCCTCCATGGTTAAGCTCTACTGCTGTCAATCATATGGGTGTTGTGGGAGGCAGCCACAGGACTCAAAAGGCTTGCTGTTACACTTCTAGAAATAAACTGATCTGCTATTCAACATGAATTCTTCCCTTCGGCTAAAAAAAAAATAGCTCATGTAATTTAGAGACCGCGCTATGGCACATATGGTATGGAAGGAACAAAATTAAAGTAGGACAATTTTTGTTCTCCTACTTCCTAGCCTTCCTGCCATTGTCACTTTAGTGTCCTTTCAAAACAGAATTTCTGAATGCCATTCAACTACAGATTTGTAAGACCAAAGTGGAGGGTACAAATTTCATCTCATCCAAGCATACTTTAACACTGATGAAGCACTGCATTTTGTCTAACTCAGGAACAGTAAAAAACTATTTTGACTGGTACTTAAATGTCTTGGTCAGACACCTAGCATAGAAAATTTAGCCCAAACTGTTAAAGCTCAAGAAAATCACAGGATAATGAGAACAATCTTCTAATAGAAAGGTACAGTTATGAGTCCACTTCCCACAGTGTTTCCATCCATTGTCTTGTTTTTAGAATCATAGCATATGACTAGCAGTTTTGTGAAATACCACATTTAGCCATTCTAAAGCCAATTAAAAATGTCAGACTTTTATATATTTTAGGAATCATTCATTCCACTTTACCCAGTAACAGAAAACCACTCTCAAATGACACAGCATGAGATACTACTGTGTGTTCTCCTTCTGTTTGAGACTTCTTTCACCCCATGGTCTTTCAACTAATTACTTTTGAGCTAGTACTGCAAAACGTGGGAGGTGTTAGGAAATCTCTAATTACAGAGCAAATTCGACCCAGTAATGTGGCCATGAAAAAGCTTCAGAGCTGCCAGTGCAGTCAGGGTAGCTGAGAGTGGCTGTCCCCAGGGGGCATGGACAGAGAAAACCTGCCGATACCCACCATCGCCTGAGAGCATGACCAGTGTTTCAGAGACGAATGGGCTGTCTTGGTTGCTGCGACCACTGCTGAAACAAGGAATGCCTTCCAGCTGTGGTTCCATGTGTGCGCTCCAGCCATGTACTGGCTCTACCTGGGGGAGTGACCCAGGTGTTTGCTGACAGTCTACTTTCAGGTGTAATGGGGAGATGGGAGCATTACTGTCTCACACATGCTGATCACAATACACGAGGTACATGCCCCAAGCCCACTTCAGAGTGAATGACCCTATGAAAACCCCTCCTCCCTCTCCTCCTCCTCTTCTGCATGTTCAGCATGTTCAGCTCTGACACCCACTCTGCTACTCACATGTGTCACTTGGAGAAAACCCACACGGCAAAAAATGTTGCAGTAACCATTTGTTTGGCAGCAGTTAAAAATTAGAGCAGAGCTCAGTTTTATTTCAGGCTGTGAAGGAACAGGAAGGGGCCCACGCCCTCGGGCAGCAGAGGTGAGTGTGACAGGAGGAAAAGAACTGTCACAGGGAGCGTGGGGACATACTTTAGGGGCTGGCCAAAGGAAGGGAAAAGCAAGGAGACAGAATATGAGCCCTCACAGCATATGAGGAGGCGTACCAACAGATTTCATTGCAAGCTAGTGAGTTGAAAATGTGCTGCACAAGAGAGAGTGAAAAAACAAGCAGCTTTGTGTTTTGTATGAACCTTAAGCTTTGTATTAATAACATTCTTTCTAACTTGCATTTCGTTTTTAGCGATACACTGGTGCACACAACGAGGAACAGGATCATGGGTCAGGTCTGCATGGAAAAGAACCTCAGGTTTCAGGGACCGGGGCACCTTGCAAAAGGCATAGAAAATCTTCACAGAGACTGCCTGAACATCTCAGCTTGCATGTTTTTATTTACTTAAACTCTACAATTAGTATGGCAGATATCAACCCACTGCTGTTGCAATTTCCCATAAATCCTGTAGCTGAAAGAAAGTGATTTACAACACAAATGATAATTAAAACAAGATGCAAGTAATTAAAGCCGCTAGAACAGTCATCATCTCAATGAACAACTGTTACATGCAACACCAGATGTGCCCAGGCCCTTCACTTTCACGGTCAGCAAGGGTTTTATTTCTCCATGTCCTGCGGTTCCTGTGACAGGCCAGCTGTACAACACACGTCGTTTCAGACCACCGTTACCGCGTTCTTTTTGTCCCCTCGGTTTTATTCTATGGCGCCATCCAGCTGGTAAAAAAAAAAAAGAAAAAAAGAAGATAAAACACGGGCACTTTAGGAGTGGCCTTAAAACGATGTGTGTTGTACAACTGCCCTGTGACGGCCGCCTCACGGCCGCCCGCCCCCCTGCCTGCCTCCCGCGGCTCGGCGCCCCGGGACAGCCGGGAGCGAGGGGCGGGCGGCAGGCGGCGCTGCGCACGCGGCCTACCCACGGCCTCTTCCCGCCCGGCGGCGCCGAAATCAAACCCCGCCATGGTAAGCGGGGCCGCCCGCCCTCCTCCTCCCGCGCTCCTCGGCCACTGCCGCAACCGCGCCCGGGCCGGGCGGTCGCTGAGGCTGCGGCGGCTGCTGAGGGAGCCGCACCCATGGGGACTGCCACTCGGGGCCGCGGCAGGGGGCGTGTGACGGGCGCCCGCGCCCCGCTGTCCCTCCGCCCCGGCGGCCGCTGAGGGGAGCGGGGCACCGGCTCCGGGCAGGCACCGCGGCTCCCGATAAGCTCCCACGGCGCCGGGTCGGGGGGCGCAGCGTCAGCACGGCGTGGGCTGTGCCTTTGGCCTGTTGAAGGGCGATGGAGAGTCAGGCGGCAGCTGGAGCAGTAGCCATAGCCCCGTGACAGAGGCTCGGGGTGGGCGCGGCGCCCGCTGATCCCCTTGGGACCCGGGGGCCCAGGTGTGAGCAGGCTGAGCCTCTGGCTGCGGCTGTGGGGAGGTGGGAGCGGGCAGAGCGTGTATCGCAGGTGTGCTCGAGTGGCGCTCACAGCACCGCACACCCGCCTCTGCCTGCGGTAGCGTCAGCGACGGCTAAGGGGACGCGCCTGGTGCGGTCTGTATTTGTGGTGGGGAGCACCTGCCAGCCGCGTAGGAGGGAGAAATCGAGGTGAAAGTTAATAACATTTATTTGGAGCGCGCTTTGATTGGTTGCTTCGCTCTGTTTGTTGGAGCGCGGATGTGAAACTTGGCGCCCGAGCACGTGCTTTCAGAAAGGCCGCTTCGATTCACGTCATGCACGTACAGGTTTTATTCCTCTGGCTGCTGACGGTGTCAGGGCTCTTTGGGAAGGCAGGGAGATGGAAGTTAATCAGTCTGCTTTCCGTTCATGCTCCTACTCGCATGTATGTGGCGACTCCAGGCTTTAATCCTGCAATGTAGTGACATCGTAGGAGACAGTTGTGACATCAGTGCTGGCATCGGGCATCACTGGCTAAAGCAGAAGGGAGGAGACTTAAAAAAAAAAAAGTAGTGGTGCTTTTGTTAAATATAGTATTGAATTGCTTCTCTTCCTGTCTCTGTTATTGTAGCTTCATAAGCTACATTTATTTTTTAAAATTAAGTCAGTCTGGCCGGTTTGCTCTTGGTGCACGTTTTAAATGTTGTGCTGCCCTATCATGTGATTTATTTAAGAAGGAAGCAGCTGTTAAAAGTAGAAATGGTATTGACTCCCTTCTGTTGACACTTGGAAACATAACCATGTCTTTCTCAAAGCATCATGTTATTAGAATGCCCACTTCCATTGACTCAAGGGTGATAATATATATGTCTTTTGGCTTTTTTTAAACGAGACCTTTTTTTGCCAGCAACCTCTGGTGTTCTTTCTATCCCTCTTTCAATTTCTTGTAGCCACACACAGCTTGTGAAGTAGGGAGTGGGGCAAGGGGAAACTTTTTGGATTCACATTATGGCAGTTGCTTTCAAGTTGTTGTGGACTATGCTAAATGCTATTAATAAAACTCCAATTCTCTGTGAAATATTTTATATCCTAATTTTACAAGGGGCATGTCAAAATACCATTTCTGAAAATCATCAGAGGAGACTATTTCTCAGTTTGGTATTGGTGGTAGCAGTTTGTGAGTAGCCATTTCTGCCTTTTGCTTCAAGTTCAACCTATGTTATTTACTGCTTGGTCACACAACTGCAGAGATAAGAAATAAACGAAGCAAAGCTTTTAAAATATGACCTTGAGATTATAAAGTTTGGTAGGACATTTGAAGAAATATATACCTCAAAATGCTCTTTATCTCCTAAAAAAAATCTTAACGGCCTGCATCTCACAGTACTGTGTGTATATTAAAAGCTAGAAAACAATTATTAAAAAAACTTCAAAAGATATTCCTTCTTTTCTAAGGACTGTTAAACATTTGCGTGCGTTTGGTATAAATACACACTTTGGGATTGGTATTTGTCAAGAAACCTTGAATATGGAGCTGGATTGGATTGTGTGAAAGGTCAGTTCCAAACTTAGAAGGTAGGTTTCTCCATTTAATAGATTGCAGGTGGATGAGCTTGGTGTAGTGACCAAGAAGAAGTAGTTTGCAAAGAAAGCCTGGGGTTAGTGGTAAGGTATTTTAAAGGATGGAGACTATAACTTAGAGGTAAATAGATTTGAATTCTGAGCAGCTGTTAATTATTCAAATAGCTGAATTTTTTTTTCTTTTCGTTGTTCTAGTCCAAGAAAAAAGGTCTGAGCTTTGAGGAGAAGAGAGCTCGCATGATGGAGATCTTTTTTGAAACAGTAAGTAACTTGTAATTATCCTGCATTTACATTGGTGGGAAAACATGTCCTGAAAGGAGCTTAATGCAGATGAACTCTGTATCCCAGTATGGATTTCACTGATGCCCTGTATCATCAATTAATAAATTACAGGCACGAAGTTTCCTTCATTTATCTTCTAATCAGGTGGATCATCTCCTGGTGGAGCCAAGGCATGAACATGCACAGATGTGTTAAAATCTTTATGTGCTACCTATGCACATTGTCTCTTTTTGAGTCTGTTACCATAAGAGGGACAGTAGGAGATTAGGAGGTAGCTCACTGCATTTTAGGGGAGAAGGAAAAAAAATCTGCGTGTTAGAAAAGTTGAGAGCAGACCTAGAAGTGGTCCTTGGGGGGAAGAGACCTGGAGATACAAAAGCAGAGCTTCAGTGGTATTGGTGGCATATGTTATCCACCGTGTTTCACCTATTAAAAAAAGTACTGTGACCCGAGTACTTGAGCAATGTGGTGCATCTGGTGCTGGCAATCTGACCTGGGCTCTGTGTGCCCTAAGGGCTTTATGGTCTAACTAGGCAAAATATGGTGACTTTACAGTACCAAAGGAAAGAACAGGGCTTGTTACAATGATAGTATTTTTCTTATTATTTAATTCTCAAGAACATTCCAGTTCTGTTGAGGAATATGCAGCCCATTTCCCTAGCAAAACCAAAACATACAGTGTATTTTCTACTTGCTTTTGTTGGCATTGATTTAGTATAAGAAACACTCAGGCTTAGATGATGCTGTCATTTGGAACTAAATTGTCTTTCATGTTTTGCACAGAAAGATGTGTTCCAGTTGAAGGATATAGAGAAGATTGCTCCAAAAGAAAAAGGGATTAGTAAGTGTTTATAAAAGTTATTTCTCTTGAACCATTAATCATTTTTGGGGCAGGTCAAGTAGCGTAAATTTTCCTGGCTACAATTTTAGGCTTGTGGTTGTAATAATGGAAAAAATATCTAGAATGGGAGACTGGTCAATGGCAGGGCTGTAGTGTTAAAAGTGACATGGGATGAGGGCTTTCCTAGGCTCTAAGTTGCCTGACTTGCAGTGACTTTCAGTGTATGAAATCATTATATGCACTTGGGTTTTAAAGATCTGTCTATTACATCATAAATATTTTAAAATGCTAGTCCAAACATACACCAACAGTGTTCTGTTGAGCTGTTCCCCTCCAAAAATGTCTGGACAGCTGTAGATGGAAGGAGTTTTTCTTTTCAATGAAAGCCTTCCTGATGAGATCCATTGGTTTAGGATTAGGTCCAAGAGGATTTATCTTATGCTGTTGAATTGTTTTATATGTTCCTCATTCTTCTTCCTTCTATGTTCATTGACAAAAGGGGGGCAAAGCAGAATGTTCATGTAGTTACCACTGTCCTTGACTGGCATGTCTTGGTGGCATTGCAAGAGTAAATGAACTTGCTGAAAGAACTGCAGACGTAAATATCACAAAGCTGAGTTTTTCAATTGTGTCAGCAGCTAACAGCACTCATGGGCTTCTGAAGAGATGTGGTGCTGTCTTGATTGGTTTGCAAATGTGTATATTCAGTTGTAATTTGTGGTAAATACAAGCAGTAGAATTTAATATTTAAAAATCAACTGTAGAGTTTCTAAAACCATTAACATCTTTGAATAATCCAAATTCATCCAGCCTCTGCATATGAAGGCATTTAGCCACACAACACAAGCCCCAGTTACTCTGAAAAGAAAAATGACTAGCCTGTGGAAAGGCCCCGTCCTGGCATCCAACCTTTGGCTTCCAAAACATAGATTTTGATCTGGGATCCCTTTTAGACTAGAAATTGAACATCAAATACCAAAACCCATAAATGAGCTCAAAAGTCTTTATATCTTCAACACTTGAGGATAATATAACGATTTTGCTTTGTTAACAGGCATCATTTTTTAAAATGGTGACTTATACCACAGATTTGCTAAAAAATGATCAATTATGTTCAGAAACACTTTGGGTCCTTGTAACTGCAGGTGAGGTTCTGTATTGGAACAAAATCAAGAGTACAATCTGTCCCTCCTGAGTCTGTAGACACATGGCTTTAGTACCTCTGCTGCTATTAAATGCTTTGATAAGCATTACAAAGTGAAATGTAATTACACTCCTAATCAAGAAATTGTAAATTAATCCATATTAAAATTAAGATTGCAGGACAACTGAAGTACCTCTCATGGGTTTGTTATGGTATTGTACTGTGCTATGCATGTATGTTGTATGATACTCATGAGTGGTGTTTTGCAAATAACTGTTAGCAGATGTGCAGAATAGCAGTCTTTAGGAACAAACTGCTGATTTCAAAGAGATTCATGCTTTCAAGGGAAGCTTCTGGCATGATGGGTGTCCTCTTGAAATCTTCTAGCTAGCTGACTAATATTAGAGTAAAATATTCATACAGGTGATTATAGATGGTGGGTTATGTATTCATAATTCTCCATAGTTCAGATGCTATGCAGTTCTAATTTGATATTTTTGCTTTTGTTAGCCTCGATGTCAGTGAAGGAGATTCTGCAAAGCCTAGTTGACGATGGCATGGTGGACACTGATAGAATTGGAACTTCCAATTATTTCTGGGCTTTTCCAAGTAAAGCTCTTCATGCCAGGAAGCGTAAATTAGAGGAGTTGGAGTCTCAGGTAAATTTATTTTATGAAAAATACTTCTTTATCTGAATGGGTTTGCTTTTCTTATGCCCCCTGATCATTCTTGTTTGTATCTCTTGTGTACAAATGTACATGCCCACACACAGAGATTTTTACTATAGGAATTATCTGTCACACATGGTAGGATGTTCTCATTATCTTACTGTCACATGAGAAAAATGTTGGAAGTTCTTGTTGGAGCTTGAGAACACTTTTTATCTACTTGGTGCTGGACGTATGTTATTCATGATGCAAAGTGTCATTTAAGGACTCAAAATATTTAGGTAGTGTATGGTTTTGTGTCTCTTACATAATGTAGGCCATCCTGTGGTAATAATGTAAAAGTCATGAGTGCTGAAATGCATAACCTGAGTAAATGTGGCAGTGGTTTCTCATTATGGCCATTGTGCTTTCCTCTCTGCTTTATCTATGGCTTAATTTGTGAGCACTTCTGTAATCCCATACTCTACTTTTAGTAGGAAAGAAGAGCAAATTGGTCATGAATCACAGAATCAAAGAATGGCTGAGGTTGGAAGGGACCTCTGGAGACCATCTAGTCCAATTCCCTGCTGGAGCAGGTTGCACATGATCACATCCAGGTTATAAGAGGAGACTCCACAGCGTCTCTGGGCAGCCTGTTCCAGTGCTCTGACACCCTCGAAGGAAAGAAGTTTTTCCTCTTACTTACATGGAACTTCCTATTTGTGCCTGTTGACTCTTGTCTTCTCACTGGGCACCACTGAAAAGAGTCTTGCTCCATCCTGTAGACACCCACCCTCACAGTCATCTCCAGATGCACAGGCCCAGCTCCCTCAGCCTTTCCTTGTAAGAATAGTGCTCCAGTCCCCTCATCATCTCCATAGCCCTCTGTTGATCCTATCCAGTAATTGCTTGTCTTTCCTGAATTGGGCAGAGCACTCCTGATGCAGCCTCACCAGGGTGGAGTAGAGGGGAAGGATAGGCTCTTCTGCAGAAGAGCAAGGCAGTCTTTTGTTACAGCATTGCTGTTCTATTGGTCTGGTTCTTAACTACTTCTTAGGAACTGTCTTTCTTGCTTCTTCTAATGGGAGTGGGAAAGCATGTGTTTTTCAGTTTATTTGCAACGGGAGTATACGATAACAAGATCAACAAAATAGATTTATGAGACCATGTGTGATTGCACCACAACACTGCCAAGTTTTCCCGTGCTTATTTAGCATTATAGTCTTTCATCAAAAAATCATTTGAATTAATGCAAAATTATTGGTAGCATCTGAACATTTTTACAGACTTTATTTTCTTCAGTCATAGCTCTGGTATCATCATTGCCTTCTTATGTGCAGTGTTGTCAACTTCAGCTACTTCATTATATTTATACAATTATATCAAGATAATTTAAAAAAAAAAAAGTGTTTTTCCCCAGCTTGAATTGAAAAAGGAGTTTGATTTAACTGGATATAGTTGCACTGTTTTCAAGGATGGACTTAATCTGGCACTACTGAGCTTAAATTAATTTTTATGAACTGGTAGTAACAATGCACTGATTCTTACTCCAGTGAAGTTTCATCTGTCTGAAACAAGAGATTAGTTTAACTCTGCACTGACTTGGAACTGAATTTTCTAGCAAAGTTACTCAACTTACTAGTATATTCATGAAAGTTTTAGATCAGGCTGTTTACTCTGCCAGAACATAAATGCCACCTGAGCAATTGAACAAATACATGCCAGAATTCTGTCTCTGTTCACCAAAGGGTCTGGTGCCACTGTCTTGTTCAGTGCAAATGATTTGCTCTTGTGAATTTTCTGTTGTTGCTCATACTCCATATTATACTCAAGTAGCTGAATGAAGGAGTTGGTTGGTTCTCTTTGCCCTTGGGCCTAGTCCCATCATGAATTTCAAAGATAATTGGTCAAGCAGGTCTCTAGCATACCCTGATGAATGTCTTGCAGAATCCAGCTAATGTGTTCCACCATAAATATCCTGGCTTTATCTACAAAAATATGCTGTACTGCTTTAAATGTACTTTTACATTATTAAACACAAAACCATCTATTATTGTGGAATTATAATAAGCATGTAGTTACTGTATTGTAACATCATTTTATGATTATTTCTGTGTAGGAAGTAAACCATGCTGATATGAACAGTTTTGCAACATAAAACTATTAAAAAGAAATATTTTTTACCAGACCCTCATTTGCAAACCAAGTCCTGCTCCTTGCATGTGGGTTTATTGGTATAAGAGCTCTCTTTAGACCACGTTATGAGTCTTGTAAAGTACTTCTATTCATTACCTCGCTTTTCTGATGAGACTTGAAATGTTTCAGCATTTCAGGGAAAAGCATTTTTACTAGCTGAACATAACTTTCCTGCTGACACAATGGAAAGGTGGCATTTTCAATGAATAGCTCTCTGAACATTTTTACAAGATGATAACAAATTCTGTCTGTGAGTTCAAATTAGCTGTTTTGGTGTTTGTAGTCTTCTTGATGTGAACACATACAGATTTTCTTAAGGGTTTCTAAACCCAGTCACCGAGTATCACAAAACTTCCTGTCAGAACATGTAAAGCAGAAGAAAAAAGTCAGCTGTTTTACCATTTCTGTTGCATGTTGCCTTTGATCATTCCTGTATACAGCTTTTGGCATGCTGAGAAATATGCTTTGTTTCTGTGTCTTGTCCAGATTGATTGGTAACTGTGTGAGTTGGTCTCCTTCTTTAGCAGTTAAAAGCCAGAATCAAGCTGCCTTACTTAAAGCATGTTAAAAAATCCAGCAGTTCAGTTCATACTGCAGTTAATGCTTTCTAGCAGGAGACAATATCTTTGTTTGCTGAGGGTAAATAGTGAAGGGAAAGGAGTGATCCCTAATGCTGAACTAAGACATTTGAAAATAATTTGGAGGAACAGAACAATCTTCTCCGTGATGCAAATCCTTCTATTAATTCATATCGCTGAGGCTTAGGTTTGACAGGTTGGGCCTGCTACAGGACCTTTTGCCTGCATACATTGGTACTTCAGCATGTTCTAGACAAGTTGCTCATAACATTCTGTATCTTACAGAACTTGTGATTGTGGGGAGGCTGGTTTGGGAACTGTTCTTGAAAGAGTTCTTTTGTTTCAGATTTTTTAGTGATTAATAAGCCACACCCCAATTTACTCAGTAGCAAAGAAGTCTGACTCAGTATTCATGATGAAGAGCAAGCCAGTTTTGCCCAGATGTTTGAAGTTGCACTTCACAGGGCTTCTGGTATACCCTAGATTTTTTTTCTATAAGGATATATGACATCATTAGTGTGATCCCTTTGTGCAGCGATATGACAATTAAAAATAATGCTAAAGTTTCTTGACAGCTCACCTCCCTGACCCCATCTTTCAGCTTGCTTTTGTGGGGGCAGGTGTTTGGAGAGGGGCACTAATCCCTGAACTTATATATGTGGCAAACTTGTGCTGATCTAATTAGGTTTAGGATCTTGGTGCTGCCCTCTAACCCAGACTTACTGTTTGGACTTCTTCCAAAAGCAAGGACAGCAGATGCTTCTGCTGCTGTTTTCTCCAGTAGCTCACAGAGTAAGAGAATTGCTAAGTAGGTGCCTGTGGAGTTTGTATTGATTTATTTTGCAGTGACATGGCTGCTTTTAAAGGTTTATGCCTTCTGCCAGATGCTTGTTCTTCATCTCTTGGTTATGCTTATGCAGCTGTGAAGGGGACCACTGAAAAAGTGAAAGAAGTTGGAAGTTGCATTGTAGTTGGATGGGTTTATACACACATTTGGTTTGTTTGCATGTGGAAGTTGCATTTAGTTAGATGGGTACAGCTATGAGATGGTGAAACCATAGCAAGGGTGTGGACTGAGAAATACTGTTTTAACAATGTTTATAAGTGAAGAAATTTTTAGTGGAACCTCACCTGTCCAGAGAACTGTGGAAGCTTTACTGGCAGGGTGCTTAGGTTGCGAGTTTTTTCCTTTAATAAGAAAAGGATATGGTTTTATTCTTTATCAGTATTTTCCTGTTGTATTCTGAAGCTTTGAATAACCTGTGATCAGTTATAGTTAGATAAAATGAGATTTTATTCTTGGCATAACAATATCGGATGCTTCGGGTTTTTATTAAACTAACAACACCACCTTGACTTACACCATGGAACAGAAAGATCATCATTTATTGGTGATTCCACTGCTTTTTGTTGATTGTGTAGCCTGCATAAAATGAGGAGACTGGATAATGACAGCCATGTTCAATCTTGGGCAAGAGCTGCTAATGTGTTTCATACAATTAGCTCCCTTGCGTATTTGGGGTTTTGTGTTGTTCTGCTGTATGTGTTGTCGCAGAAGGGACATGAATGTGAGGGATATGTTGCCTGCTAAAGAGGAGAAGACATATGCAGCCAAAAACTTGACAACAGTGTTATCAGGTAGGAAATGGCCTATCAATGAGTGAGGAAAAGAGAAACCTTTCTGATGTAGCCTTAGTATAAACAGATTCAGCTTAGATTTTCTTTCATTTTTTCATTTGTGTCTTGGGTAAAACACTTGCAACTGTTTTAGGTGATTTAATGCTGGTTTGCATTTTGCTTTGTAGTGGCTTCAATTAAGCATTAATTGAAGTAACTAGTAACAGTGAGCCTTTGTCTCACAAGGGCTGATGAGTCTGCAGACCACGATCCTCAGAAGCCATGAGGAGTGTCCCATCTCTGCAGCACATTGTCTGCCATAGCCAGTGTGACAGAGGGCATCTCAGCTGGAGTTGCACAGGGCAGGTTTAGTACTGACACGGCAGGGCCTAAGGGAGGCAGAAGCAATTTCAATGGTCCTTGGTGACATTGGAGAGTGTCTGGCATTCAGTATGACAGGCATATATGTTGGAACCATAAGGTTATAGAGGATTGCCATAGCATAATGTAGTACTTTTAGCAGATAGGGACCTGAAATACCAAGTACTTCAAAGATATTGTGGTTGTTAGTGTAACTATTGAGAGTACTGGGAGTACTGTAGTCCAATAGCTTGGGGAAACAACCAGTTTGCTTCCTTTCCTCCGTCTGATGTTGTAACAGTTCATTTCACTGTTCAGTTCAAACCCGTTCATTTCACTGTGTTATTGTTGTTT
This sequence comes from Lepidothrix coronata, assembly GCF_001604755.1. Classification (NCBI taxonomy): domain Eukaryota; kingdom Metazoa; phylum Chordata; class Aves; order Passeriformes; family Pipridae; genus Lepidothrix; species Lepidothrix coronata. Next base: position 4,050,347 of record NW_016690193.1, read on the forward strand.
GTCTCACCTTATTTCTCCTGGTGTTGCTTCCCTCGGGGGTTAATCTTTTGTATTCTTAGGCTTTGCAAGGGAAAATTTAACAGCAAACAGTATTAGAGCTGCTGTTCCAATTGAGAGCAGGATGGTGTCATGTTGCACTGCAAAAAAGATTGAACAGAATCTTTGCGAGCAGGATACAGGATGGACTTTTTGTGCTGTTTCCTGTGCTTGCATCAAAATACTCACGAGCAACAGAGATTTGAGAGTTTCTGGCAATTTTTGTTCTCCCACCAAGCATTGCATTGGGCCAGTGTTAATTAAGATAAAAAGGATTAGTTGATGTTTCATTCCTTAAATCCCTGCCCTAGGGTTGGTAAGAGGAGGGATTTTCACTTCCCATGACTCATATATTGAGCCAAGGGAAGTATTTAGAAGTCAATACATCCTAACTCTCATTTGGCAGCTAGTTTAAAACAAAACAAAACAAAAAACCCTACCGAAAAACCAACATGTTGAAATAAAGTGACTTCATATGTATCAAATTGATTGTACTTATGAGCATTGAAATATGAAAAGCAAAAGGATTTATTTTGGTAAAAAAACAACCTGAGGCAATGCTATATTAGGAAATGCTTATGTTAGGAATGCACATTGTTTGAAAATAGTTAATGGAAAAAAATAACCATATTGTGAGTAATGTGGCTTGAATCATCCTGAAGATATTTGACAACATAACTAAAAGGAAAGAACAATGTTTGTTTAGAATGCACACAGAAAATTTTGAGTTTTAACTATCAGAAAGTTCTTTCAAGATACAGCTTGGGTTTATTTCTATCCTTTTAGGTGTATTTTTCCTCCTTAAATACTGTGACTGGGTTACTGCATGGGAAGTTGTTAAACAGAGCCTGATTGAGACCACTGATTGAAGTTCAGGAAACTTCTGCTGCCCAAACTGTTTCAGTCTGAGCAGCCTCTTTCTTAATCCAGTTGATTCACTCAGTTGTTGGGGTATTTCCACACAGTTTGATTGCTTCTGGACTGCATGTAGGTACAAATGCTCAGTGGTGGCTGGCTAAAAGCAACCCTGAACGGAGGTACAAATCCGTGGAGATGTCATGTTCAGTGAAGAGTAACAAGCCTGATGGTGCTTGGAGTTGGGTGACGTTGCTGAAGTTGCTGGACAAGATGTGCCCTGGCTGCCGCTTTGAATCAGCGGGGAGTGCCTGCAGGCCCTATTGTTGTGAAGCAAGCTTTTGGCATTGCTTTGTACCTCAGCAGATGGTACACCATCAGCCCTTACCAAAGCTCCTTGCATACCTCAGGTCTCTATTGCAATTTTCAGCCTCTGATGGTTCTGAACTCAGGATCTCACTGGGGGTTTTTTGCCTTATAGAAGTGATGAGCTATTCTTACAGGTGCATGTGCAACACCTTTAGAATCCATGACCTCATGCTTTTGATAGAACAGGTTATTTTTTTGGATGTAAGATTTTCACATTATGATCAGTTGAAAAGCTGTAGTAATGCAGTATTCAGTGTGTTTTTAAACAACTTTTTTCATTTATCGAAAATAAAGGACTTGCAGGCATAAAGCGTCTTAAGGTTTATCATGATTTTAAGCTTTACTGAAATACCTTTTAGAAAAGCTTAGCGCTATCTTTTTGTATATATTTTATTAATGATAAGGGAGTAGGTGGTGTAGTTAAAAGAATTGTCCTCTAAAACCAGAGAAGTGCATCAGAACTTTTGCAACTAATGCCTGTGACTTGTGTTAGGAATTATTTATTTAGGCGTTTTTCTCATTCGTTGATTTAGACATATGTATGCTTACAATTTAATTTTGCTAGGTTGAAGAAAATATAATAGATTGTCCCTTTCCAGGAAAAACAAAAGTCTAATTGCTAAAGATGTCTCTCTTTTAACGCCCGTTATAAAGCCTTGAGCAACCTGGTCTAGTGGGAGGCATCCCTGCCCATGGCAGATGATCTTTAAAGGTCCTTCCAACCCTTAACATTCTGTTAATACATAGGCAGGATCCCAATGTGTTGACTAAGCTGTTAGAGCAGTCTTCCCATATCCATGCTGGGCCTCCCTTTTTCCCTCTTATTTGAGGACATATCATTTAGCTTTCTCTTTATTTATTTAGTTATTCTTCCTTGGGTCAGCCTGGCCATTTTGATAGTCTGCAGCCCCAGTGTGCTGGGTGATTCCATTTAATTTTACCTCACTTGTTTTTTTTCTCTTGCATAGTAATGACTCTCTCAACAGAGGCAATTAGTGACCCCTCCCTGCTGCAGGCTTTCACTCACCTGTACACTTCATTTGAACTAAAGGACTAGACTCGTAAAGAAAAGGCCCACTGCAAAGCTGGTATGGTATGACTAGTTAACATCATACCATCCAGAGGGAGCTGGAGCAGTGAAGAGCTCCCTTTAAAACAAGAGGCTGAGAATTTGCATCATTTAAACATTGCAAATACCTTGATTTTATCTGTGCTGGTTTGTTTGTTGATCCTGTAAAGCTTGTTCCCTGGATTAGTCTCCTGGAAAATGCTAATAACATTTTATTTGAACAGTCCAGGGTTTTTGTTAACCTCTTTGCATCTTGCACGTGAAAAATGGTGATGCCTTGAAATGATTCTGAATTTAGTAAGTCCTAAAATGTCCAGCAGAGAATACTCTTCTAATGCTGTAACTTATTAGAGCCTTCTGGAATTATGTTTTATGGCATGCTACAAAGCCCTGGAGACTATGCTTAGTTACTGCTGTCATGGCAGACTTCTAAAAATACAGTGCTCTGGAGGCTTCTGTTAGAATTAAGCAACTTCATAATTTGGTGTTCATTAGTTGAATTTCATGCTTTTCCTTTTACTAGCTGTTCATATGTAACTAGATTGATGGCAACTGTGTAGATTTCCCTTTCCTTCCTTCTGGATGAGCATGAGGTAAAATTGGCATGATTTAAGAACAATTTTTTTTAAAAAACGCTGCCTCTGTAGGAACTCTAAAGTTTATAAAATAGGTTTGAAGAAGATTCCTATTATATTAAAAAGGATATATCATTACCATCCCCCACTAGTGTATATTATATATTCCTCCTGATATAATGGAGAAAAGAACAACAGGTTTTTCAAACAGTGTTTTCTGTTTTGGGTGATATCATCTCACAGTTTACCTTTTCAAAGAGGCTTGCATACTGGCTGCTGACTTAGTCCCTGACATTGCAATGAAATTGTTAATCTGAAATGAAAAGAAACTGGGAGTAAACACGGGGCTTGCACCCCCAGAAGCCCGGTCAGAGCTGGCACAGATTCAGCCCTGAATGTCTCCCTGTGCCCCACAGTGGGCATGGCAGGTGTGAGTGACAGTTCAGCATGTCAACAGAAACCCAGTATCCCAAGGAAGTTTAAAGGGTTAGGTGTTCTGTGCTGTCTGGAAGTTTGCCTCTGCTATAAGGCCAGGAGCTTCCAGCCTAGGGATAGGGCAGAGGCAATACTACTTTCAAAGCTGGATTTGATGGACACAGTCATAATCCTATTTAATTTCAACTTTGACTTTCACCTTAAAATCTTGTACTTCAATTAATAAAGCATATTTTATTTTAGAAAATTAGCGCGCATGCAGAAATAAACTACCAGCATGCAATTATAGAAGTCTACATTCATAGCATTTTCTTCGTTTGAAAGGAATTAAAAAAAAAAATTAGAAAAAAACCAGAGTATAAAACCAAAATGTGTGAAGTTATTTTGAACAGGGAGACTTTAGAGGAAAGGTCTTCCTTATAACAGCCAAACAGCTCGTTATTTTTGAACACATGGTAATTCTATCAAAGACTGTTCTGTGTATCAGGAATTGCTGATTACTTGGTTATCTGTCTGAGCATTACTTAAAAATGATGAAATTGGCAGGAGTGAATTTGTAAGACTGCTGTCAAAACTCTGAAATTTGATAGATGTATTTTACTGACGCTTTTTATTTTACTGATAATATCTCAGTGTAGAATTTGGGCATTTTTAAGAGTCTGTGGAATAAAGTTTGATTTGTTTTTTGTAGTATTTAAGCAGGACTTGAGCTCAGGGAATATCAGATGAATAATGTGTTTTATCTTGGGACTGTCTGTATTTAGTCCCTGAAGGCATTGTCAGTGTATAGCCCAGCTGCTTAGGGTAGCAATCTTTAAAAGCCCTTTAGGGAAAAATTAAAACTTTTCTTCTTTCTCTCCCTTTCTTTTTAAGGGAAAATATTTTTCAATGTTCTTTTTGCCTTGAACAGACCTGTTAACTATCACCTTGGACATTCTGGGTTTAGTAAATACACTAATATGCAGTAACAAGCATGTCCTTCATGTCCAGGTATTCAAATTTTCTATAGCTCTGTCAGTCGTGTGAATGTCTTTCGAAGCTCTTTCAGCTTTCCTTATTAGACTACTTGCATTTGTGAAACAATGTTGGAGAATAAGGTGTTTCAGCTGTTTTTCTGTTGTTTTGGGGTGGGTTTTTTGAGGTTGATTGGGGCATACTTGGTATCTGTTTCTGAGTAGACAACCATCTGTCCCTCAGGTTGTGCCAATTATGCCAACTCTGAAAGCAGCCACAGAAATTCAGTTCTTTTATTCAGCCTGCACAACTGTTTCTTTCACCTTTTTCTATTAAGGAGGTTGTCCTGGGGTGTTTTTTTTCTGTTGCATAACTAGTACTTATCAAATGATGTTGCAAATGAATGAAGCAAAAACAAAAGCTCATGACAAGACTTCTCTTAGTAAACTTTAGCTTAATTATTATGGCAAATCTAAAAAGATGGAAAGCAATTGAATTAAAAACTTCCTTTAATGTAAAGGGGTTTACTACATAGGAATAATCTTTAAAATAATTGAAACTAGCAATATAAAGCTTGTACCCAGATGGATGAAGGTTCCAGCAGAGGGGGAATTCCTCACTTATTTTCTTCTAGATAACCCACGTTCTATTTTATTTAACAAAAAGAAAAATGACTCATCTCGTGTTCAACATGACCTGAGAATAGAGCCATGCCTAATTTACCATGTGATACTTCAGTCTCACTCTTATGTGTTAGCGTGCTAAGTAAATCAGGGTTATAGGACTAAATTTATTCTTGGAGTACAAAATTGATTGTGTTTGTGGGAGGGGCAAGTAAGTCAGTATTACCCACATGAATACTCAAGGAAAACACATAAATACTGCTTATGAGTGCAAAGTTCTAACTTTGGAATTATTATTTTTTGAGAATCTTTGTAGTGCTTAGTTGTAAGGACAATTATATGGAGAGTCTCATACTTATTCAGTTAGTTCCCTGAAAACCCCTTCATTTATTTAGTATGTGTGTCTGATACTTTTTTTAATCACTGACATAAGCTACAGTCCTAAACCAAAAAAATACCCACTCGTTACCTCTTCAGTACTTCATTAAAAAGACAGAACTTGCACACTGGCAGGATTAGCAGTATGATATTTTGGAACAGGTATTATTCACTTTAAAAAACCAGTGCACCAGCCTTTCATTTTGAATAGCAAATATAATGTGTTATGGGTCTCCTTTTTCTCCAGAAAGTTACGTTTATTTCCTACTTTCTCCCAAGTTATTGAATTGACTCTTTCAAAGATTTCATTTAAAATGAGGTAATCTTTATGTGGTAAAATTTGTAGTATACGTAAAGAGAAGAGCGTTCTGGGATTGAACATTTTTCCAGTATACCTATAATGCAGTATTTAAGAAAAAAAGTTCTTATGAATACAGAAATATGGTGGGCCCTAACTCTTCTCTTTTTCTACAGTCTGTTTTTCATCCATTTTATGGTGTTCTCTTACTGAAAAAAATCTTGTTTATTTTTCAGTCTCTGAGTTCAAATTCTTATTCCAAATTGCTTTGATCTCTACTCTTGTTCTCACCTGTATTTCCAGAACTATTTCAGTTTCCTAGTTGCTCCTTCTAAGTCCCAGCAAACACAAATCACTACTTCATATTGCTGAAATAACTTCGAGTGACTTGGGGTAAGACCTTACATGCAGCTTTTCTCTTCCTTTCACAAACATTAAAAGAAAAAAATAGATCTTATAATTGTATTTACCTAACAAGTGTATGTTTGCTATCTGTGCCTCACTAAGGGTACATCGCATCCCTGATTAAAGTCCCAGTGGACCTGGTAGCTGCTCCTGCTGTAGTGCAGTTCACTGGATGGGTTATATGGAGAAATGACATTTCACGGGTGGTGCGCTGCATCCTGAGAGCAGAGCGGAAGCTGCAGTATTGCAGGCCATGGTGGAGCTCTCTACTCTGCTGTGACCACAACTAGCTGACTGAAAAGTTTGCTTATGTCTATTTGGAGGCCCTTGGAAGTACGTATTTGTGACCATGTATGTAAAAGAAGTAGCTATATGCTTACTTAGAAAGCAGTACTTTAGAAAGCAGTTCTGCACTTCAATCTGTTACCCTTTGGAACTTTTCTTCCTCTTGAAAGTTTTATTGTTTTAGTCAACAGTAATTGCTGAGTGGTTTCTTTTTGCAATGTTCTGTGCCTTTCTTCTAACCCAACCGGTCTGTTTTCAATATTTCCAGGTTGTTCTTTGGCTGTTGATCTTTGCATTTTTGCTCTCTATATTTTATTAGGCTGCTTTTTGGCTTCAATTTTTTGTTATCTGTCTTTAGAATCTAGAGGAATGCTTTGAAGTACTTTCTCTCCATGCTGTCTGTCAATTCTATTTAAGTTTTTTAGTAGTGGGTTAGTTTTAATGTAGAAAAGAAATACCTACTGCAAATATCACCCTAAAACTCTTGAACTGCTTTTGTATAAGCCAAAAGAAAACTAGCCTTGCCTTTAGCCTGAAACAAAGCACAGTGAGCTTCAAACCTAAAGTAAATAACTTTGCAAGTTACAAACAATTAAAAAATGGATGTTCTTATTCTTTTGTAGTGCCACAGTGAGTGATGCTCACTATAGTGGTAGTTTTTAATACCATTTCTGGTTGAGTGTTTTGGCTGAAAGAAAACCAAATGTATGATATTTCTCTTTAAGACCATAATGACAGTGGGCTAACAGCTGTGAGTGCTCTTGGTGGTTAACATATGAGATCTTGGTTTGATTCTTGTCCACTGAACATACTCAGGGTATGTGTTTGCATGGCTTACACGAGGTTTGTAGATATTTTAATATGCTAGTGAGACAAGCTACATGTTTGGTGGGATACTGGTGGTTAGAGTGGTTAAGAACTAGGAACCAGAAGGCATAGAACCAACAAAAACTTGGGCTGGAGAAAAAAAAAATCGCTTTTTATTCTAGAATAAAAGTCTATCAGGCAAGTTTTGAGAAGGAATAGAACTGAAACTGCTGCTGTTATGTGTTGGGGTTAATGTTCCTTTTCCAGATGTACAGGACTGACTTGCTGAAGTGGAACCCTGGTATTAATGTGTTCATACTATATTATAAATTATGTGTGTATGTCTAATCTGTATCCTTTGATACAAAGCAGACCCCAAGGCCTGTGATGGAACTGATGGTTATCATCAGCACATAGCACTTTCCACACACAAACTGCTGCACAAATGTATGGCTAAACATTGTGAAGCCTTTGCAGAGTAGGAAAAATCATCCCTTTGGGGGACTTTGGATTGCATTAATGTCTAAGCTAGGCCAGTGGTCACTTAATTGACCACACTGGTCTGTAAAATTAAAGAAACTGTTCCCCAAATCTCCTGTTTTATAGGTGTTAGTTACTTTCTTCATTAAACCGTCTTCTTGCAGGCTCCCAGTGTGTTTTGAAAACACTGAAAATGCTCTTGTGAAGAATCTTTTTAACTTCTTAATTTTTAATTATTTAGTCTCCCCTCATTCTTTGAGCAGTTTTCCCCTAAATTATATTTTTGCCACTTTCTTGCATCTTGCTTAATCATATGCTGATTCAGAGCAGTCAGATAGACTGGAGACGTGAAGCTTTCTGTACTTCTTTTCCATACCTGGTCACTTACACTTGTGGCACAAAGTTGTTCATGTGTCAGACCAGTCACCTCTTTCAAGAGACATAGAGGAGAGACAATATCTTTTTCACTGGATCAGTCTCACTGCTATTGGCAGGAGTCACATTTCTCTGAGTGGTTAATGTCCCTTGAGAAATTGTTTGCCAATTCCCTTGAAAAATGTCCCAAGGTTGCTCCAAAGATTGAAATATTCCATCTGCTACTATTGTTCTTTGCAATCAGGCTTTTCTACAACTGGTGAGTGGGAAGGTAAGTTACCGTATTTGTCCAGATGTCATCCTCTGCTATCATACATACACAACGCTTGCAAATTCTGCTTTTTCTCTTATTGCCCTATAACCTGTCAGCTGTCATCTGCCATTTGCCCTTACCTTTCAGTTAAGTATTGTATCATCTGTATACATCCTTCCTCAGATTCCTTTATCCTTGCTGATTGTCTTTCCTTCTCTTATTACAGTTATTTTCAGCTGTGTTACCACCTCTGTATCCAAGCCTTCCTGCTTCTCCCTTTGTCATAGATTTCTTGCACAGACCCTGGCCATCTGTCCCTACCCTTTGTATCCTTGTCCTACGTTAGCTTTTCTTCAATATCTTGCCGCCTTCAGCTATGCCTTTCCTTATTCTCATCTTTTGTTTGTTGTCATGGGGATGCTCACTGTGACTTCCAAATAATACACAACGAGCTGTGGTTTCATTTTATTTTGTAAATTTTTTAGTTGTGAGGACAATTAAAAAACCGCAAAACATCCAAAAAATTAAAATCTGTGAGAGAAGAAAGCTAAATCTTAAATAAGATTATGTAAAAATCATCTTTGCTTTTAGGCAGATGAACCTCATGGCATGACAATCTTACGTGTTATTTAGGTGAGAATCTAACAAATGTCTTTCTCTCCAGAGTTTGTCATTAGTGTCTTTTTCATGATTAAATTATGTAGAATACAGAGGATCAAGAAAATAATAAGATGCCATACTGTGAAACGTGCTTCCAAGCTGGAAACCAGCTTTTATGACTTGCAATGCCCTGAGAGCTCCTTCTGTGCATCCATTTTAGTGAATGCAAAAAAAAATTCCTTTAGAACTTCGTAAATATGAAAAAACAGGGAAAACAACACCTTTATGGCCTCTCTTGCAGAGAGCGTCAGCTTCTTCTTTGCACTTGTGGTATAAGGGCCTAGATAAGATCCTTGTCTTCTCTACCTCCTCTGCCAGTTTTGTACCAGAAAGATTCTTTGTTCAGAGGTGCCAAATGATGTGTGCTCTGGCGTTTGTCTTCCCTGGGCTTTGTGAACTGCAAACTGCACCTGAGTACTTGTCCTCTTCTGAACTGTATAATCCCTCTGTTTAGTATGGCATAATGTGGGGACTAACACACCTAATTTTTTAAGAATTTGGAAAGCCCAGCAGGAGCACTGTTTAGCTATCCACCAAAATTAACACGTTGGTGTACTTCAAGCCACATACTGAAACCTACACTGTCTCTGTGGTTACTCTCACTGAGAGCAATAACTAAACAACTGGACATATTTTTCCTCAAATTATGTATGTCTTACCATTAGTATATTTTCTATGTAAATTGAAGAAAAACTAAAACTTTCTTTTAGAAAGGAAACTTTCTTGTCTGTATGTATGCTTACACATGCATGAACACAGAAAGAGTAATTATATTCAAAAATTGGACTATAAAAGGAACCACTAAACCCAGTGAGCTGCAGTTGGGCTGGGTCCTAATCTATCTGGACCACCAGGATGGAGTTTCTTTTCTGGCTTTTCTGTTCTGGCTGATGTCCAAGACTTGGCAATAAACTCTGCCTGATATTTATTATGAATTTACTTTTAATATATATTTCTGAAAATACGAACCGAATATTAATTTCAACAGAAATTGAGAAGTGACTATAGGTCCAGAACCATTCAGTTTGCTTTGTATGAATGGGGCCTTGGTGTTTCAGCTGCATGATATAAATGATATGGTTAAATTATCAAGGCTAGGGATTGCAAGAAATGTCTAGAAATGCTTTTCCACTCAGTGGGATCCTCAGTAAGAAAGGGAATGTAGAAGTGGAGGCTTTGTGTGAGGGGTTTTGGCGTAGAGCAGAATAAAACCTGGGCTCTGACAGCCATCCTTGTTGTTTTCACAATTAGTCTGATATACTGATGTTCTACCTGACTGGTGCTCGAAGCATCTTGAAACTAAACCAAAAAAAGTACTTAAAAAGCATGCTATTGTTTCTCCTTTGTTTTTTCTTTTCTTTTTTTTCCCCCTTTTGTATTGATTTCAAATGCAGTAATTGGTTTTCAAACTATATTTTATTACTTTGTTGTTTTTTTTTAAATTCTCATTCATCTAATTTAATATTTCAAGAGGCTTTGTCCGATGCTGTGTATGTGTCAAGTCATATGTCCTGCTCAGCTAAAAATAGTTTCCAAAGTATCTCTGGAAAACTGCCAACTAAATTGGAAGGTCCTGGTTCAAGATGGGTGGCAGGTTAATGGAGAGAGATCTCCCTTTCCAAATTTATTTGTCCTGGAATAACAGGAAAATGGAAGTATTCACACCAGCCCTGTGATATGTGACTTCTGTGAGATTCCTCTACCTCAGGCGTGAAGGAGGAGAACTCTGTGAGGTCTAGGAGTGTGAGGGAGCACAGTAAAAGGGGGCCATCGCTTTACAGGCCTTTGAGCTATAGAGGCTTCTGTTCACCAGCATGTAAAAGGGATTGGGGCCATGCCAGTGGCATATCAGACTTTGGGAATACCAGTGTCAGCTGCTGAGCAGGTGAACCTGCTACAGCTTTTGTCACTGCTTCCATTGAATAGGGAGAGCTGGAAAAGGACCGAAGGAAATCATCTAATCCAAGGCCTCCATATTATGGAGTCCTTTACATAGCGATGCCAGATCATGGTATGAAATAGGAGTTTGGTCCCATGCTGAACATGCAAGATTATGTGCCACCGTAGCAAAAATTTCTTAGACTTTTAAGTTGCATCTTGTAATTCTTCTCTGTGGTTCTAAGCCTTGGATTTATATTTGGGTGCTTTTGTGTTTATTTTCTGTTTATTTTTATTACATAAGTTATATATATCTTAAAAGGGTATATCCCCCTGCTTATTTAAATATATTAATATGTATACACATTTTATAGGTATATTTAATATACATTACTGAATAAGTTTGATTTTGTTCTTTGTTTCCTTTACCAGTTTGCTGAAAGCAGTCAGAAAAAAGAAGCTTTACAAAAAAGCATTCAGAAATCAAAAATTGGACGTGAAGATACTGTAAGTTGCTTTGAGGGGTAGGCAATCCTACAAGGAAATAGGGCTACAAGTATGCACTTCTTGTAAATACTAGTGTAGTCCTTCCAGGTACTTTCAGATTTAAAAATATCTTAAAACTTGAACTACCCAGAGGTGTATACCAAAGTCACCGATGGTTGCTGAACTGCCAAATCTAGTAACGACAAATTTAGATGTTGGAGTTGTTTTTTTAAAACTTATTTGTAGTATAGATTGCTAAATTACTGTTCTGAGCAGCTATGTAAGCCTGGTGCTCTTTGCACACTGAAGCTGTTGACACTACAAAATAATATTTAGGCTTTATGTTTACTATATTTATGAAGCAACATATTAGTTAGAAATACTTGATACGGTGTTCTGTGTTGCAGATTTGCACTGCAGTGCTCTGTCTGAAGTCCAATAAATAAATGCATAAAAGAGGGACAGCAAGAAGCTTTCAGGAGGAATTGAATTTTGTAGTAAAGTGCCAAATTTTTGAATCCCAACTGTTTTATAGAAACACTCTAGGTTTTTCCTATGTATGCTTCCTTTATCTAGTAAGTAATAGAGTGCACCTTGCCATCAAACTCTGTTGAAGTGTCACTTTCACAAATTTAATTAAAGCTTGCTTTTTGCCAGTACCTTTAACGGTAATTCTTTATGCTCTCACTCACAGTGAACTGTAATCAGGGAATCATGAGTGGGTTTCTCACACAGTTGTGCTTGTCATCCTTCCAAATGAACTGTTCCAGATTTGGTCTGCTCCAGCATGTGTCCTGCCCTACAGAAAGCTATTGGTCCTGGAAGTCCTGTTCCGGCTTATGTTTCCAAAATTTTGGTTCCTGATTATACATCAGGAAGAAGTCCTGAAAAATCTAGATCACAATGTGGGTCTCTGAGTATCTTACGTCCATACCTCAGCGTCTGGAAACTTTTGATTTCCATTCATTCTGCATTTTCAGAACATGCCGAATCTGCACTGTTGGCAAAAGCACTGGGAATATGGAATATTTGGGGAAAAAACCCTAACAAAACCTAAACAAAACCCCACCCCTATGAACACCTCACACTGCTGGGCTGCCATGGAGATTTCCACTGGTAAAAACCCTGATGGTTTACAAACTCGTGATATCTGGCTCTTTTAGGCTACCCAGTGCCCTGGCATGAGTTATTTGAGTATCAGCCAGTTACAGTGTTTGTCTGTAACTACAGACTGAATTAGAAGTATGTGCTGAGTTGGCTGTGGAAGAGCTCATGTTGAGTCAGTGTCTGCAGATTCTTATTGATTGATAGAATCTTTGAGGTTGATATTGTGTACACTCCCAGCAGACTACCATGTCATAAATATCTAAGCTTATTTTTGAGACAACTGCTCTCAAGTGGTGTGGGCAAATAAGAAAAATAAATTCAGAGGGTGTTCATACACAGCATATCAGTTTGTGGAAGGGTGGATGGCAGGTTTTTCTGTAATGCTGTCTTTAATTACAAGACTAGAACTCCTAAATACTGTTTAACCTTTAAGCCCAGTAATTAAGAGATCTCTTTGGAGTTTGTCAAATCTCATTGAGTTCAAAGGTTGTAGAAAATTGTTCTTTTGTTTATCCATTTTGGCCTTAATTTTTTTCCTTCCAGTTTGTACTTGATATCATTGAGTGTCACTGAGAATTTTGTGTAATAAAATAAAATGCTCAAGAGGTTCATTGACAGAAAGCAGTAGTAAAAGCAGCTTTTAAATTTATGTATTGTTTTTTTGAAAAATGATCTGTGTGATAATTACTGTTTTTAACATTTGTATTTTTTTTTTGTGTCTCTCAACGTACTTTGAATCCTCAGGCAGAACGTGCAGCTCTAATGGAGGAACTTGCTGCCCTTCGGCAGAAAAAAGAGCAGCTAAAGGCAGAAATAGACAAATACAGGGAATGTGATCCAGACGTTGTTGAAGAAATGCGTAAGTTGTGTATTGTTTAAAGTGATCTTTTGCATGAAAAGGTCTGCACTTCTTTAGCTTAAAATCTGGTATGTAGAGGTTAGTAAAAAACTAGCTACTTTTCTTTTTAAAGCTGAGCAATAAAAACAGTACACAGACCATTTCTTTTTATGTTCTGTTATATATGTGGGGTTTTTGTTGATGTTTACTCTGCCAACAACTGAGCAGTTAACAAACAATCCCATAATTACTGATGCTTTAGAATTAATATCAGGATCATTCCTCTAGAACCATATTAATTCTATAACTTGTGCTGAACCCTAGAATGTGTGTAGGAAGAGTAGTGTCTGGTTCCCACTTACCTTCAGTTCCATGCTGGCAAAACAAGTACTTACTTATCTATTTAGAACATAAGCATTTAATTAGAGATGCTTAATTATCACATACGAAAGTATGGTATCACACTGTTGACTGTACTGTCTCTGACATGCTGGGCTTTGATTGGAGTTTCTAATTCTAATGGAATACAAGGAACGATGAGTGACTTTAATACTTAATACAAAATTGGGCACTGAAATGTACTTAATATTCTGATCCTTAGCATGAAAAATGAAAAGCATGCATGAAATTTTATTGAATTTTCTCTACTGCAACTTTCATGTTTTTATTTATTAGGCTCTTACATTGCTACCCAGGCACCACTGCATGTTGCTGTAATGCCAACATGCTGCTACAGAGTGACGAGAAACAGCCACAGTCCTTTTTCTGAACAGATATGTGGCTGAATCTTCCTCTTTCCTTATTCTTCTAACAAAGTCCACAGCTTTAGAAATGTTCTGAGAGGAAGCCAGGAACATAAACAGAGTTGGCAGCATACACCAAATCTGGACAGATATTATTTATTTTGAGGGGCTGTGACATTTTTTGTCAGCTGTGTTATCTTTCCCTAAGGATGTAATGGTATGCCAGGGAATAAGCAAACTTGAGACCTGAGGTTAGTTACTGTGCTGTAAATCCCTTGCTGCCTGCTCTCCTGAGGACAAGACACATTCCAGCTGATTCCAGCTGTAAAAATGAGCGAGGTTAGGCAGATACTGACAGCAAAGGGATGTGTAATATCAGGTATTTTAACTGCTGAGGTACCCTTACAGTAAGCATTGCACTGAATGGTTTGAGGAGCCTCTTTTTTGAACCAGTCATGGTGAGCACGTTCCTGAATAGCAGGCACAAGGGGACAAATCACAGCTTGAATGCTAGGGCAACTGCATTAGTTGGCAACGTGGAGACTAATATCCTGGAAAGAGGGAAGGAGACAGAAATGTAATACCTATTTACTTCACTTATGCTCTTGTCTTTTGTTTGTTTGTTGGGGTTTTTTTGTTTGGTTGCTTGGGAGTTTTTTTGTTAAAGTATGTAGAAGGTCCATGTGAACTTCTGTGATGGAGGCATGAGCAATTAAGGGAGTTGGTGAGGTTAGCGCTGTTGCAGGGGCAATATGCAGTAGTGTTTCAAAATTAATTTGTCCTTGACCTTTAATTTAAAAATTGTTTCTGCTTCATTATATGTTTTGTCAGTTATTGAACTAGTAGTGAACATCATTGCTGGCAATGTATGAGTGAATAAATGGTCATATCAATTTGGGGGAGTTAAGGTCTGTGTCAAAGCTGAATGGAATTTTACAGGCTTTAAGGGAAAGAGGGAAAGGGGAAAAAAGAGTTGGGGGGTATTTCTCTTCTTTCAGAGTGTGGAAAAATGCAAAGGCAGAACAAGCTGCAGGAAGTTATGGTTTTTAGTGTAAGAAGGCAATAAAGAATCTCAGGCAATGGAAGGCGTTCAGCTAGACATAAAAGTTACGGCTGCTGCTTTGCAGAAAAACCTTATAATAAAAGTTACTCATTCACAGATTTTAAAGTATTTTTGAACTGCAAGTGAGTGATATGATTTTATACTTCTGTGCAATTTAGATAATTGTGATTATTTTCAGTTAGATCACCTGAGCAGATTTCTAACTCTAAATTACCTTATTTTAGAGTCAGAAATTAGAGATGGCTGTTATGTTATAAAATCGCACTCTTAAAAAGAGTTGGATTGTTCAGTAAAATGTGTTTTGTAATGGGCAGTTGTCACGTTCTGCATTTGGGTTTTCCTTCTTTTTCCTTAATGAGTTCAACCTCTGAGGAAATCTTTCTGATGTCTAATATAAAATTTCACTCTATTAATTTCTCATCCCATATCACAGAGCTGCTTTGGTTCTTCTTGTGATATTTTAGGGCTGTGTCAAATTGTCATCTGTTTTCAGTGGCCTTCAAATTTGGTGAATGCTTTCCCGTGTCTTTTTAGTTGCTCATTCCCTCAAAGAAGTATTGCAGAAACAAACCTATTGCACAGTGGTAAGCCTTATTAAAACACACGCACACACACACATATTATTTTCAGGGTCAAAACAAAGTTTGGATGATTCATAGCAAATATCTGAAGACTCAGCTAAAAACAGAACATCTGTCTTGCTTCCTGAATCTTGTGGTGGGAAAGTCAAGTTTGACCATGTAACTAAATATACTATAATGCGTATTCACAAGGGGGCAGATTGGAATACTAAAATACTAACTCTGTTTTTTGCTGACTTCACTGCTTGTTCTCTTCATATCAGTTACAAATGTTTTGCTGTATGGTTTGGCTTAGTTTCCATGTCTTTTGTGTTAGAAGTGCATTGAAGTATAAACTCTTAACGCGTACCCAAGGTTACAGCATTTGAACACAGACTTTCAGTATTTTTATATAACAACTAACTAGAGTAAATAGCAAAAGAAACAAGATTTAGGGCCAGACCACTAGAGGAAGCTGCATAATAGTCTGGTTTTGTGGATATATTTGGATAATTCCATTTTACAGGTAGGGTATTGTGAAAATAGAATAGCAAAATATGAGGGTTTTCTTTTCTAATGACCTCTGCAATTCAGTGATTGAAGTTTGTCTTTGCCACTTGGAAACAATCTTTAAGACATCTTGTGTGAGTTAGGATTGAGTAATAAATTATTTCTCAACATTAAAGGCAGTAAAACTGACAACAGTCACTGGAAGTAAAAAAAAAAAAAATAGTGGCATTTTATATTTCTCTATTAAACTTGTAATCCTGCTGCAGATGGTTCAGGATGGAACCCTTGTTTCTCAGCTTTGAGGCATGTTTATGCAGGGTGGAAGATATTCTCATGGGAAAGCAGCCATTGTAGAGAGATTCTTCCAGTAGAAAAGCTTATGTGACATAGCATGCATGTATGCAGTTGGATACGTGTGATGCTGCTAGATTCTCTAAAGATTATGGTAGAGGACAAAGGCATGGTTCACAATGTTCATAATATGAACAGTAGTTCATAATTTCTCCAGATTTTTATAAAGTCAACAGAAAAAGCTGCATGTAACATCAAGATTAACCTGCTGCGTAAGTTTAATTCTTTCTGCCTGCCAGAGAGAGAAGTTAGGGAGCTAATAGCATTTTTCTCATAATTGATTTTATAGAAAAATTTGTCTTGACGACATAACTGTATAAATGATGGCGACTTTACTCTGAGTTGGTCAGCTTGTAACGGGAAACAGCTAAACATTTTCAGTGTTCACTGTAAAATAAACATTTCTAGAATTTCCAACTTCTTGTTCTTTCGCTGTAAATAGAGGAGTGTTGATTTAAGTTTTATTAAAAGATTGTTGGGTCTTAGCTATTTTTTTTCAGGATAGCCGTACTTGGGTTACTGTGTGCCTCTGCATAGTTACATACTGATTGGAGTAAATGACTTCTGTGTGGTATGATTGCTAATATTTTTGGGGCTTGTCTTAGATGTTGCCTGTTAGAATTCCTCTTTAATTTAGCGTGTTTTTAGAGTGTCCAGTTGCTGATAATTTTTATCTAGGCTTTTACCTTTAAAACAATGATCTTAACATGTCTAGACAAGCCGTATTCTCAAAGATTAGCAAACTACCAGATACAACACATGTAGCAATTTTGATGTCAACCTTTTTACTTTGGCTCTCTTTGTTTATTTTTATCCTGTAGCAAGAGAGGCAAGTGATTCAAATGGATGTGATTTCCAACCACTGATATCCTTTTGACTCTCTGAATGTGTGATCTCAGAGGCATCACTACCAGTCCATTTCAGTGTTAGATTATCTTCTAAAACTAATGGGTATGTGAAAGTAAATTCTGGGATAACATCCAGACTTTACTAAATACCATGGAAATGTTATGGTATATGTAGTATGTACTTGAAAGTGTCTTTTTTCATTGTAGATGCTTCAAAATTTCTAATTCTGATGTTTCTAAACACTGAAAATTTCAGCTTGACAAACTGTTGTGAAGAATTATATCAGGATATACAGACAGTATGAGAAAATAGTTCTGAATTTTTCAGTTTCTTCATTCATCTTAATATCTGAAGGCTGAATGCTGAAAAGTTGATGTTGATTTACCTGCTGGATTTTGTGGGGTGCAGTTTGGGAGTTATTTTTTGGGTGTTTTTTTGGGGGGGAGAGGGATTTCTTTTTTTGTTGTTGTTGATACACCCCCCTATTCTCTTCTGTTATGGTCAAATAAATTAGAAACTTTGTTACATTTGCAGATGTACTTCATGTTACACAAACTTAGTACCAAGTGCTGGATTCTTTTGGGAGTTTCTTACTAACACTGGGAATAGTCCCTGTTCCCAGAAAGGAAACACTAGTGAAGAAATCAAATGAAGATTAGACTATCCTGGCTAGTGGAGAGGCTTTAAAATGAGTTGCATCAATTTTACTCAAAATTCGTCAGAATGCTGATAATTTACAAAAGGGTTTAATGGATTTTATTTTATATTTTGTGGCAAAGATGATTGTTCAGAAAAAGTATCAGAAAGTTTACTTTAAAAAAAGCCTTGTCAGCAGTATCAGTTATTGAACTATTAAGTGTCTGTTTTTAAAAATGTAACGATTCACTTGGAAAAGTGAATGTCTACAAATAATTATAAGCCCGGTCTAGGTGCCACCAAGATCAATAGCGTACAGATGAAGCCTATAGACAAAATGGTTTTTTAATCACCTCTAGATCCAGTATGTTCAGTTTGCAATTAAAAGGATGTTTCCTAGCTACTGACCATGAAATATGCACCTGGCATCTGAGAGGCGAGCTGTGCTTTTTACGGTTTATGCAACAATATCATTAACAAAGATCTGCAATCAGAAATTAGTCATTCTGCTGAAGTTAGACTAGTGTCTTCACTCACATTTATGTTAGCCTTAGAGGGTTAAACTAGTCTTTCTTTGGAGTGAACCAGACACTTGCTTAAAAGTACGTAGAAAAATAATAATTTTAAAAGCAAGCATTCATTTTTTTACTTAGTCTCATCTTTCAGGGTATTGTATATTTAGTGTATTCATCTCCGGAGGATCTGAATGAGGATATGACAGGAAATTGACAGTGTATGTTCCAGTATGTAACTTGTAGACTATCTGCTACTAATAAAAACAAAACCACACAGCCCATATGCCCACCCCTTTTTCCTATTTCATCATGGAGTAGCAGAATATATATAGATGTGCAGCAATAAGGAAAGAACACATTTACTCATCTAATTGCACCAAGCTAAGAATTTTGTTTTCCTTGCTCCCTGTAAGGATTCTTAGAATAGTTTGTCATTCAGTTGGAAGGTTGGCAAATTAAATTACCTTTTCAAAAGGTACATTAAAAGATAAATCAAAATGTTTTCCCAAAACTAAACATAATTTAATTTCTAGGAAGAATTAGGAATAATAAATGTACTTCCGTGAAAACATAGTTACATATAGTAACAGTAAAATTTTAACTGTTAAGTAAAATTGATGAGTGTAATTACAAATGTATACTTGGATCACTGATACTCCAAGCTCCTTTGGTAATCATAGCAAGTGAGATGGAATTGCAGGGTTAAGCAGAATATGTGATCCTTTATCTTCAGCCCTTCCAATTTTTTTTTTATCTTGAAAGTCAAAGGAAACTTGTTTGCATTTAAGTTATTGAAAATGCTGGTCCTTTGAGAGAGCACACACTTGCAAAGCATAATCTGGCTGTGATTACCAGAGAGCATAATGTGGTGGTTTAAGGACCTTCCCCGACAAAAGTAGGTTAAAGAGTTCTCACCTTGGCCCATCATTCCTGTGCTGCAGTTCACCAGTGATAAAAGCAAGTTGTCAGCTCAAGGTAGGAATAGATGGTATAGATACCCTTCTTTCATGATGGAATCTCCTGAGGTCTTTGAAATCTCTCTTTCCCCCCAACAGGTCTGTCTGATGGAGTCTTTTGCTGCCTTCAGAAAGCTTTCATACATGTGTAATTTATCATGCACCTCACAGAATTGTTTGTTTTGTGGTAGTTGCCCTGAAGAGCAACCAGGGATCCTCAGAGCAACTAGGAGCCCGTCAGGTGACAAGTTTTCAAAGGACATCTTTGCGAGCTCTGCAGTGAGTTGAACTGTTAGAAAATGGATCTGGGAAAAACTGAATGAGGGAGGAACAGGAGTAGGTAAATGGGTGAGCAGCTTCTGGCCCTTGTAAAGAAAGGAGAATACAACAGCCATGAAGAATAATGAGTGAAGGGTGACCAGGAAAAACTGAGCAGCTTAGGATGTACCTGTACATATATACCTAAGGCACAAAGCTTAAAGTGAAATGTGGGGCTTTTGGCTGCAGCTGGGAAGCTTAAGTTCAGAAGGGGCATTTGGCTTTCAGCAAAAGGCCTTAATTCTTTGCATTTCAGAGAATTTCTCTGTTTCTGTGTTTGGAATCCAGATAAGAGGTTACTCCGCAACGAAAAACTGCCCTAAATGTTTAGACACATGCATGCATGTGTTTCTATACCTCAAGCACATTCTAGCAAGGCTATTTTTCTTAGAGGATGTCAACTTAAGCCAACTTGCTTTAAAATGAAGCTGCGTTTTAGCTGGTTAAGCAAAAAAAACCAAAACCAAGCAAACAACACAGCTCGTGTTTTGTCATTGGGGCTTTACTTGGACACTCAGAAAAGAGCCACTTGGAAGATCAAATCTGTAGGTAACATATGTAACACCATGCTTAAATAAATTTGCTACTCTGGCAAGTTATCCTTTGTTGAAATCAAATGAAAACACTCACAAGGCTTGTTTTTGTTCTTCCTGTTTATTTTATTTCTTATTTGTTTATATTGGGATGACAGAAAAAATATCTAGAGTTAGAGGGTTATGGGTGAAATATGTGGGAATAGTTTATTGTCTGAGCCAGTAAATCCTTATGGCAAAAGCTGTTGAGCTGCTTAGGAATGGTAGACACTTGATAAAATTTGTGATATGGAAAATGGCTACTTATGACTACATTTATGATACTCCTTGATTTAGAAATCATGTTTTAAAGCCCTGAGGAAAGCGTCAAATGGAACTAATCAATAGATCATTTATATATGAAACAGAAAGGCTTTTGTGGAGTGAGTATTTTGCTTCTGTCTCCCAGTGTTAGACCTACTAGCTTAATGGTGTATGGTAGCATTCATTCAGACTGTTTCGATAAAGTTATGGTAGTGATATTCAAAGGAACATACTGGTTTATATCTTTGCATGACATCTAAATGCAAAATTAGGTCAGGAAAGGTATTGTGGATTTTAGTTTCAGTGCTAAGTTGCAGAACTGTCAAATGAGGTCTTCCCTGGCCTTCTTTAAAAAAATGTGTTGGCAGCCTCATATCTTCAGATATCTTCCATATTTTATGTTTTCATGTATGTTATGTTTTCATTATGGGTTTATCTAGACTAGGACTCTATATTATCAGGGTATATTCCTAATATAAATACCTTTTTCAGTGCTGTTTAACTGCAGAGTTTTTGCAGGGCAGGTTGTATGAGTACAAGACTAATCTTGGTGCTGGTGGTGTATTTGAGAGTATTTCTAATGTTTTTTTCCCCTCTCACTTTAATATCTTATGAGCTAGTTTCACTGAAAAGAGCAGGATATCAGGAAAAAAATCCAGAATGGAGAACCAATTTGGGAACACCAAGAAGAACACAGAGTTTTTTTCTCTATCACTGTAAGAGACCTTTGTAGATTGGGAGAAGTTTGTCTTTGGTGTTTTGACTCAGTTTTGTGTGAAACTAGAGAAATACAATCCTGATGAAACAGGAGTAGTGTGAGTCTCAAACTACTTTATAATTTGTTAGCAATTCAGTATCAGAAAGGGATGTAGAATTGATGAAGCTCTATAATATGGTCTGTTGTGTCTTGCATCTGCTCAATATTTATATTGATGAGCTGGATAATACAAGAGAAGACATGCTTTTGTTACATTTGCAGCTGATGAAACTAGGAGGGACTGTGCGGACAAAGAACAAAGTGGGATTTCAAAATGAGCATGACAAATTGCAAAGATAGTCTAAAAAACACAATAAAATTCAGTAGTGGTGAGTGCAAGGGTGTACATGCGTTCAAGGATATGGTGTTACACAAATTATCTGGAGCAGCTGGTTAAGGGGGGAGGGTTTGAAAAAAGATATCAGGATTATAGTAGTTTACAGGTTGAAGGTAAAAATTTTTGTCGTGTAAAGCGAAGTCACCATACTAAGATGCAGAAGTATAACCAGCACGGAGATATATGAAATAATCTTCCTGCTCAAGCTGGCATTAGTGCAGCTTCAGCCGTAACACTATCAGTGTTGGATATCCAACCCGCATATCCTACCTAATTTATTTCAAAGTATTCATATATTCTTATAACTAAGTGTTCAGAGTAGAGCTAAAAGAGCAGACATTGAGCAATCACATTCTAAGAGGAAAAAAAGATTTATAAAATTAGGGCTCAAAAGAAGGTTGCTCCTGGTGGATTTTTCATATCTGTATCTCCTTCAGAAAAAGGAAAGGAATAGCTTGTTACTCAGGTTCCTGGAGAAGTTGGCAATAAGAAATAGCCTTAAATTGCAGAGGGAATAAAAATTAAGTGAAAAACTAATGGTAGCAATAATCAAACACAAAATTAGACTGTCTGGGAAGGCTGTGAAAGCTCTAATACTGGCAACCTTAAAAACAGGCTACAAATACCTCAGAAATGGCATAGGTAAGGTTGAAAATGCATTGAGTTGTGGCTACAGAGACCAGAGGATCTCCTGCAATGCCTTCCACTCTTCTCTGCAACTTCTGTGGCATGCAGCAGATTGCAGTCCAGAACTGGACAAAAACCATGGTGCTCTGGAATGGGCCTCCTTGTAAAATGCAGTTCAGCAGCACAGAAATTTGCAAGTTGATGGCAAGTTGAATATGAGTCATTGTGCCCTGGCAGCCAGGAGGGCCACCCAGGGAAAAGTTTGGGAGAAGTTCCTAGGGAACATCAGGCAAAGCATCCCCAACCGGTCGAGGGAGGGGATTGTCCCACTCTGCTCTGCACTGGTGCGGCCTCACCTTGAATATTGTGTGCAGTTTTGGGTGCCATGATATAAGACAGATACTATAAGAACTATTGTAGAGTGTCCAAAGGAGGGCAACAAAGATGGTGAAGGGCCTTGAGGGGAAGCCATGTGAGGAGCAGCTGAGGTCACTTGGTCTTTTGAGCCTGGAGAAGAGGAGACTGAGGGGAGACCTCATTGCAGTCTACACAACTTCCTCATGAGGGGAAAAGGAGGGGCAGGCACTCATCTCTTCTTTGTGGTGACCAGTGACAGAACCTGAAGGAATGGCCTGAAGTTGTGTCAGGGGAGGTTTAGGTTGGATATTAGGAAAAGCTTCTTCACCCAGAGGGCACTGGAACAGGCTCCCCAGGGAAGTGGTCACATCACCAAGCTAGACAGAGTTCAAGAAGCATTTGGATGATATTCTCAGGCACATGGTGTGATTCTTGGGTATGGTCCTGTGCAGGGCTAAGGGTTGGGCTTAATGATCCTTGTGGGTCCCTTCCAACTTGGCATATTCTGTGATTTTGTGAATTCACTTTAGCTGTGCTGAACATATGGAGTTTATTAGTGAATGAAGTGGGAAGGAAGGAGTTGTCCATTCAGGGAGCCCTGAATCAGCCCTGAATCAAGTTGGTATGCTTGTTTCTGTTTAGTAAGCATACTGCTTCCCTCTGGTCTTTGGATAAGAATAGATATATTTTAGTTATGCCACTAAGATTTCAGTGTGGGTTTTCAGGGACACTATTTAAAAGGCAAATGGTCTTTTTCTGTAGGCACATGAATGTAGTAAACTTAAGTGCAAGAGCATGTCTTTTGCATAGAGGAATTTTTTGGTAGCAATTCTGACAAATTCTGTTCGACGTTTTTCAAGGAGACCCTGTGTACATCCTGATGAAATTTGACAGTGTGACCTTTTCATATGGGACAGGAGGAGTTTTTGCTGATGAGACTTGACACTTTTTTCAAACACACTGACGAAGATCACAGACCCTTTAAAACCGTGTTCCCAGCAATGTGGATCAGCTCTTTAGTAGCTTTACTGTGCACTGCTGTGTCTTACCATACAGACAAGCACTACAGACTGGCACTATGCTATGTATTCACTCAGGTTTATTTTCAAGTAAACATATATATATATATATATATATATATATATATATATATATACGCGTACACACACACGTTGCAGCAGAAGTGCTGATTTAATTCATTTGTATATCAAAATTTCTTGAGTATTTTTCTATCACAAATAGCTTATATTGTGTCCTATGCCTTTCAAAATGGTTGTAGATTAGTAGGTAGCATTCAAAATCATCAATGCTTTTTCTTGTAGTTCTGAAACTTTATTCAGATCTAAAAGAAGTCGGTATAAACAGTTCCATTGAATTTGTGATGTCATTTAAATGAGAAATCATATTTATGCATTGGCTTGAATGTAGTCATGAATCCTGAAGCATTGTGACTTGTTGATTAATATCATGGGGATAAGTGTTGTGTGGGATACTTGGAGTGTGGGGAAGGAATTATGTGTTATTTTGGATTCAAAGGAGGTGACAGAATTGTGATGTGCTATCACTTTTCTGCACAGCAGCTCTTTATTCTGCTTATAAGAGGAAACAGCTCTTTGGGAAGCATGGGGGAAGGTAAAGATTTCCAGTATTGTGGACTTGTCTCTGCCTGATTACAAAACATTCTTCTAAAGCTCTTGCCACATTGCAGTTCACCCTGTTGACAGTGTCACAGACTACTTACTCTTGAGGATACTCGAATACGGACTTTCAAGAAGCCACTTCATCACATAATTGCCATAAATAGTCTCCAATGGCAAGCTACAGTCTCTTGATCAGTCTCTGGTGTCATTTTGTGAATGGGCATGTCAGTAGGACTTACTAGGCAACTATATTTTGTACTTTCTGTGGATGACAGGTGTATAATTTCTATGTTCACCTTCTATCCTGGCCTTTAGAGATGGGCCCTTTATTTGCATGAGGTATTTTCATTAGTAGGAAAAATTTTGAAAACTATGCATCACAGGATGATATTATAGTGATGCTGCTCCAGGAGAGGTAGGGAAACATAGATCTGTCCTAGTATGATGATTCTGGAAAAGTGAGGGCAGCCTGTGTGCAGGAGAACAGATAACTCTCTGCAGAAGGCAACAGACAATCAGAATCATCAGAGATTCAAGTTCATGTACACTTCTTATGTTAGTTGCCATTTTTTATCTTTGAATTCAGTCTAAGTGAATGCAGAATTATTACAGAAATTCAAATGCACCTAATGCAATTAATTTGCCCTGACCAGTTTCATGAGATAGATTGAGAACCTTTGGGTTAATAATCCTCGCTGGTCCCTGAGAACAGTTGCAGCTGTTCTCTACATTTCATGCAGAAGAATTGTGATTCACACTGTAAAATTACTCCTCACCCACATGCTGAAGGCTGCAGTTACATTTTGTATGTGTCTGCTAACAGTCCCACAGGCTGATGGGTGACTGTCTCCTTGATAAAGTGCTGGTTCCTCTGTAGTTGTGTGCCTTTTAAGTGAGGAAATCCATAAAATTTTCTTGTGGCATTAGTTGTGGTAGGTCCAAACTGGCACTAAAGTGTGCTAGCTGTATAAATACAATTAGCTTTAGTTATTCTATGGAAATAGGGGTTCCTGGACCTTGAAGGTTTTTTTATACATAAAAACATTACTTACAATAATCCTTAGAGTTATCCTGAAAATGCCACAGTAGGATCTAGGAGATCAGAAAACACTACAGTTCCTTGTGCGTTTCCAAGATAATACGTGGTTGTGAGCTGGTTCTGGCTGTTGAAATTTTTTTTTTACTATAGCTATTGGAACTTTGTTGCCTTTAGAGCTGAATTCTATTCCATGACTGAGTCCTTAATATTTCTATAATGATATGTGCAGGACTTAAAAAAGGCTTTTAGGAAGAACCTGAAAGTAGATTTTTTTTTTTTTTTTTGAAAACGTTTGTGAGGAGATGGTGGTGGTTGTTGCTATCACAATTGTTTTTCACCTGTGAAAATATCCAAAGTCTCATAGCAACACTAACTTAGTATATATATTGTGTCAAGGAGGCATGTAGTGGTTTTCCCTTACTGTGGAAATACTTGAGATTCTACAGCTTTTGGCCCTTCATTTTTGGAATGCAAATAGGACTTTTAATTCCTACCACCTTCCCATTCAATGAAAAAAAGGGAGAGAATCTGGGGGAAGGAGGAAAGAAGAAAGCAAAAAGGAAGCTGTAGTTCTACAGTATGCTGAGAATGACTGTGGGGCTTCCTGAGCCAGATCAGAAACATTGTGGCCTTACTGTGCTAAGATTTGAGTCAATATATATTGCCAGTTCAGATTTGTTCAGAAACATTGCTGTGTAAATGTTTTGTGCTGCCGGCCTTCACTCCTGACCAGGTGCAGTTCATTTACTTTATAAGGCTCCTTGGTGCATCTCCGACAGGTGTCCATGTGTCCTTTTGTCAGCTCTTGTCTTCTGGCCTGCTCCAAAATACCCTCCCCCTGGACCTTCCTTTCCCTACCATTGCTTTCTTCTGTGGAAATACAAGGGATTCCGCCTGTGATAAGGACAATCACAGTTGCTTAGGATAATGGTTCAGCTCCCAGAATCAGGGCTCTTTGAGTTCCCCCCAGTTCTCCAGAAATACCTGGGGTTGAGGGAAGAAGAGACTTCCATGAGGACTGGTCAGAATTTACTCTCTGACCCTTAACCTTTCCCTGTTTAGGGCATATTTCCAGGTGTGTTTTGCTAACATAACAGACTAGCATTGCAAGTCATGCTGTTCCTGGGCCTTGCCTTGCTGTACACACAGCAGTTACTTTTGTTCAGTTTTGGAGAGAAAATGCAAGCTTCCATTTTCTTTCTTAGAAAATGCCAAATGTGCCTGAAATTCTTCAGCAGAGGGTACAAGTGAGTGCCTCAGCCAAATAAATGACTTGTATCCTGCAGACTTGAGAGTGGGAAGGTCTATGGATGTATTGTCATACAAGTAGCTGAAATAAATATGTAATATCCAGAACAAATGGATAATTTTGTTGTTTCCAGGCAGCAATTGTATATATTGTCAGCCTATTTGCAGATGTATAGATAGAGTGTAACTAGAGTGTAATGGTAAGGAGAACATTTGGAAGCATCTGGAAAATGTTGCTTCCTGTATTGCTCACCTCTGCTGCACATTTGGCCTTTTCATTGTTTTGTGCAGCTTCAGTACTGGAGCACTATTTAGTAGCTGCCAAAAATCAAGTTCAGTTAGAGTAGCTCTGGTCAGCAGGAGGATCAGCAGGACTCCAGCCAAGTTTGGGACCCAATGGTAGTGGTGGTTTTGGCAGTTAACCATTTGCCCTTAATGCTGTGTCTGCGTTTCTCCTTTTTACAGATCACACAGTTGGTGTCCTGATTCTTCTTTGGAGTATACATTTTTAAGTTCCCATGCTATTGCTGTCTTTAGGTCTTGAACTTTCTTTTTTCAGTGCAGTCTAAAAACCAGAAGTCCAATGCCTGTGTGATCCTCTGGAGCTACAGAATAGGCAATCAGAAGTAAGATGACCTTCAGTTAGTTACACCCATATATAAAGTAGGTGTGTCTGGGGGGTGTCTGCTTTACTACTTCTCCTTTCCCTCATCCTCCATGCATGTACACATTCAGATGATGAAACCAGTGAAAGTCCCAACAAGCAACTATAAAAGGCTTCCAGAAAGCAGTCAAGGTGCAGATTCCTTTATTTCTGTCAGTTCTTGTGACGGAGTTGGAGGCCTCTGGAAGATGGCTGGCGATAATGCAGATGTGGCTGCTGTCTTCAGGTGACGCAGGTCCATGACTACCAAAGCCTGTCTCGTTCCTCTTTCAGGCATGGTGTTGGTTACAGCAGGCACACAAGATCCCACAGTGGAGTTGTAGGCAAGGTTAAGCCTGATCCCAAAGGATTACATCTTGCCTTGAGATAGCTAAAAGCTCTGCCTGTAGCCAAGAGGCAGCAATTGCGGTGAGATGACATAGTAGTTTCTGAAGATGGATGAGGTATGTTTCCTGCACCCCAAATTAAAAAAAGGAATGTGAAGGGAAAATTTAAGTGAAGGAAATAGTGGTTAAGTAGACTGCAGTGCCATCCTGCAGCAGGGACACTGACAGTCTCACTTGATGTGAACAGACAATGCAGTCTGTCTTGTTTGTGTGAGCTTGCTCAGGCTGGACATGAGGAAAACATGAGTGTCTTGCAACTTGCCAAAATAGCTGACATTGCTGTTGATAAAATATGCCTGATAGTATAGGCAGCTTTCAGTTTGGTAGAATAAATCCATACCTCCATCCCTGTGGTGCTATCATATACATGGATGTATCATAGGCATGAGGTAATGCGAAATAGCAAGCAGCAAACATTTGCCTCAGCCTCATGTCCCAGAAACACATTCACAAGTGATGTGCCTGAGGCTTTGCAAGTGGCTTTCTTTTCCCCAACTCTGAGTCCTCTGGCAGCAAAGTAATGTGGGGGATATGTCATCCCAATTTCTGAAGGACTGAGTCCTCTTCTTTGATGTTCAGACAAGTTGTTTGAATGTCACCTTCACCATCCTGAAGTTCTGCCTTGTGCATCCTTCCATCCTTCTACCATGACACTGCTGCCAGTCTGTTATCAGTCCCAGGTGGTGCATGGAAAGAATGCCACGGTTAAAATATTTCTTTTGTTTGTATAGCTTTTACTCTCAGGAGTTTTTGTTTGATTTGGTTTTTATTATTTTATTTTTTTTCTCTGCTATTGAAATCATTGAAACTGATGCCCACTGTGGGATTTCCACACTATAGCTTTCTGCTCTCACTAGCATGTTTTCATTTCAGTTATAGGCAGCAGCTGCCATTCTAACCACCCTGTTGCCCATCCTATATATCTGTTGGTTATCTCAGCCTTTTCTCTGACTGAGGTTTGTAGTCACATTTTCAGAACACATGATAACATGTATATTTTGACACACATGAGCAATGTTTGCAGGATGACGATGCACCTTGCTGTGCTGCCACTGTTTGTTTTTTAATGTACTGTATTATATGGCCACTGGGCTTTAAGCACAGAGCTGTGTGCTGAAAGCTGCATGAACTTAAAGCTGCTGTGGGATGGAGAAGCACAGAGCAAGGCTGGTTAGCTGCTTCCAGCAAAGCAGAACTTTCTGCTGAGACCTTACAAATGCTGTGGAGTAGGTTGGCTCCCCTGCCATCAGAATGCTGTCACCTTGCTGCTCTGGATCCATGAGTTTAATGCTATCCTACTTTCCCCCACTTCATTTCAAACTTCATTCCTTGGAATCAAATACAGCTTTCAACTTTAACTGTAGAATTTCAGAAAAATGCTGAGGGAAGTATCACAACTAACATTTTAAATCTTGACCAGTGAAAGCTCTTACTCTGCAGACTTGTTTTAAGTAAGGTTAGGTTAAGTACAGTACTGTTCCAAATGCCATTAGCTGCAAATATGTTGTCAGCACTGCCAGTCATGGAACTGAACAAGTGGAGGTGGCAACTAGCAGTCAGCAAAGTAAAAAAGGAATATCTCTCTCAAGCTAGGAACAACTTGAATTTCTGATGCATGCAGGCAAGCAAAAATGCCATCTTCTCACCCACTCTTTTTTTTGCCCATCTTTTTCTAATTGTAGACCATTTTAGAAACTACACTGGTTTTGAAATGTCATATTACTCCAATTTAAACATTTTTCACATCAGTTACTGAAGTATTAAGGTTAGAATAATGAATGCTTACCTTCCTGTGTGCTAGCAGGTGATTTTTGAACATAATTTAATTTGAAGTGTAATCTGTATAACAATAGATACCTGATCATATATTCACTTCCAAGCACCTCCTGGAGACAAATTTCATGCTGACCATTCAAATGAGTATTATCATGCAAGTACTAACAAGACTAACTGGGAATACCTAAGTTATGTGTAGGCGTGAGAATCATAATGATTCTGATAAATTCCCACATTACAAACCAACCTGCTTGATTTGATTCAGTACTTATTTTAATGGGAGCAAGGTGATCTGGGAGGAATTTTTCTTGATAGTTTTGCTTCATGGAAGCTATACAAAAGCTATTTGTAGTAATGGTAAATTACTATTATGTGTTTAGTTCTGGAGTGGTGGTAAGGTTGCTAAGCCAAATTTAATAACCAGAAACATTATTTTGTCTTCATTTCATTGAGGGGATTCTTAAAGCCTGGGAGACTTTCCAGAGCTCTATGATAAACTTTTGGATTAATGTGATAGACTGATGCCTTGTTATTTTCCTTATGTATATGGAATCATGCATACCCGTGTGATGGATTACTTATGTATAGAGAGAATTACAAAATATTTTCCATCTCCATTGCCTCTAGTATCTTCAGGCCATGTATCTAGTTCCAATCTTGCTGCAGAAAATTAAGCCCCCAGGGAAGCCAAAGTAGCATTATTTTAATTTAAAATACACTTTTAAAACTCACATTTGTTCATATGGTATCTTTTATATTCCTTGATCCTGTTTATCTTTAACTTAGCTTTGTGCTTGCTGAAGCCTTGAAAGTGTAAAACAAAAGAAGTATTTGGAAGCAGTGGAATAACTTCCCTATATTGTGTGGTTCTCTAAAAATGACATCACTAAAAATTTAATCTCCACGTCTTGAAACTATGGGATGATTTTACTGTGATGTATGCTTTTATTGTTGTTGGTGTTTTTCTCTGTTTCAGGCCAAACAAACAAAGTGGCC
Organism: Lepidothrix coronata; assembly: GCF_001604755.1. NCBI lineage: Eukaryota > Metazoa > Chordata > Aves > Passeriformes > Pipridae > Lepidothrix > Lepidothrix coronata. Next base: position 4,080,677 of record NW_016690193.1, read on the forward strand.
AAGGAGGCAGCCAATAGATGGACTGGTGTGTATTGCAGTGACATAACTTCACATTCGAGCAATTTCAGTAAAAAACCTACTCATTGTTAAGAATTTTAAATTTGATTAAATTTTTAAATTTTTTTGTTAGATAGTCCTCACTTAAAAAAATACAGAAATTTATTTTGCTTATAAACTGTTATGATTCAAAATAAAGACTACATCTTCTGAGTTTAGTTACTGAATGTACTTCATATGACATAATAGATTTGTCCTTCTGGTGCTGTCTTGCACACTGTTAAAACCTGCAGCTCATTTCCTTGTTAGAGTTCAAATCTCTTACAATCAGAAAAACAATAGAGACTGGCAATGGTGGTGCCCAGGCATTCAGAAAGTTTAATTCTATTCTGAATGTTCATCTATTTCTAAAGAATGCTTTGTGGAACCTTATTGCTGCTACCATGTGATGGATGCTGATATAAACTAGATATTTCTCAAACTAATTCATCAGCTTTTGACATGCAAGAAAAATGCTGCACAGTTTTGAGGAAGATTATTGTGATAACATTCATGTGGAAGTTTAACTCAATTTTCTGTTGTTTGCTATATTGCATTTCCATTTTGCAGAGCAAGCAATTTGTATGTCCTTATTTTTTTTAAATTATTTAGAATGTTGTTTGTAATTTTTTGTCTAGAATTGACCTACTGATGGACTGTTCACTATCATTGGTTATGAAAATGCAGCAGGATATAATTTTCTTATTCTTTTGACTATTATTTTATATCTTCATTGGCACTGGGTTGTTTACTGCATATGGGCAAATAAAATTATGGATTTGAAAATAACTTCTGGGAATTGTGTTGTCAGGGCTTTCTGCTTTTGATGACAGGCTGTTGTTCTCAAGGCCTCAAGTGAGGTAAAGGAGCTATGCCTCAGCCTGTAGAAAGTACTTTCCTTTAATTAGACAATTAGGTTATATGTTTATATTTTTCTTTTGAAGAGACAGTTTTAAAACCAAAGGTGTGATGGTTGAAGAAAATATTTCTAAGGTGTGCAGACAGAGAACACTTACTCTTTTAAGGAATGCTGCAATTTATGGGTGTTAGAAATGACATAATGGGTTTTAGAAATGACGTAATGAGTTTCAGTCAATACTGCAGTGAAAAATTATGTTAAATTGAAGAAAATGTATATGTTAAAGCTAAAAGAGAAGTGCTGATTAAAATAAAGCTTCTTGAATGTCTTCTATTTAACTTTCAAAAAATGTACAGTCTGAACAAACACATGGGACTAGAAAGGATTTTATAGCTAATTTAAATCTAATTTTTGCAGTTGTAGACAGTCAGTAGGTGTCTAGTTGAAGAAGGACCTATAAAATACTATGCATATTCACACTTACCTCATCACTATAGCAGGCTTACACTGTAATCATGCTTTTCAGTCTCCTTATAAAAGAGGAGCAAGGAAAGATAAAGAAAACATCCAAAAAAGAGGAAATATTTTACTTAGAACTGAGTAAAATTATGTTATTGACAAAAGCCTTCTGTTTTCTGTTCTAAATCTACCTAGTAATGATGTTTCCCACTATGTACCTTTTTCAGACACACAAGAGATATTTTAAATGGAAGGATTTGTAGCTAAGACTATAATTCATGCTTTCCTAAATATTCAAAGCTGAATGGTTTTCATTCTGTTCACAGATAACATCTTTTCAATAAAGTCCTGGGCCAAACGTAAATTTGGATTTGAAGAGAGCAGAATTGATAAAGGTTTTGGAATCCCGGAAGATTTGGATTACATTGATTAGTGTTCTCTTGATGACTGACACAGTTGTACATAATTTGTTATATATTTGCAGTTTGCATTTAAATGTGTATCTAAGTCCTCTCCAAAAAACTGACCATCCTTTAATTTGCTGGTTTTGTTAAAGTTAATAAAATTCTAAAAATATGTGTTGCATTTTTTGTCTTGTACTCTGCAGATAGTAAATATCTCGGTTTCGTCTGTGAGACAGACTTAGAATGGACAGAGGTTATAGGGAATAATTATTATAGAATCCTGATTCAACCCTTCCTTTGCTTAAGCTAGAACCTCCAGGGATTTATGTTTAAATATGTTGAAGGCTTTGGAGAAAGAACAGCGGGAGACAATATGGAATAGAATGAATTTTTCCCTCATCTCACCAATGAAATGGAAAAGAGGCATACTCAGTTAATGAAAACAGTGAGGCAGTGAGGGTGTGAGTAGAAAGGCTGAGGTCTGATTTCAGGTTGTTTTTTATTGTGTTGCTAGAACTACTTGTATGTTTAGTGACAAAATTTTGGTTGTTGGGCATCATCAGTGCTGAATCTGTTCCAGCAAATATAGTGGATTTGACACTGAGAAAGCTCTGGTCAAGAGTATAACTGCATAGAAGGGAGACTGAAGAGTACCCATCTATTCAGACCAGTGCAGCGAGATTTAGGATGCTTATTTGCGATGTGAGAGACTGAATTCAATTTGCTGTTCAAAATCAAGCACCTTTGGGTTTATGCGCATTTTTCAATTTCAGGCTAAAAAAGCAGCTAACCAAAATAATAACAGATTTCAGAGCGTCTTATTTTTGTTTGGTGAAATTTCACAGGCACCTCGCTTTGTATCAACTTCTGGTTTCTAGTTCTGGTCAGTATGTGGCTATAGAAAGACAGGTGGAAAGTACAGACTGGTCTTTACCTTCCACAGCTGTGGATTGTAAGACAGCATTTCTGCTGTACATCCCTGGAGGATATAAGCTTTACCCTTAGGAGGCAGGCAGGCCTGCTGCAAGGTAGATGTGTGTATCACTGAAAAGTGTCTGTCTGCCTTTTATGTAACCTTTGATGAGAGCATTGCTGAAAAGGTGACATTTAGCTGGAGATACGCCCAGAAATCTGTCTCCTGTGACCTTTCCAATTAAAAAGTTTCCTATCAGCTCAGCTCAGCGCATGTTAAAATCCAAGGATTTCAGCTATGCCCCTGGCAATTGTCATCTCATGTCTATGAAGACAGCAAAGTTATTGGGAAGATAGCAAGTGGAAGATTTTCCTCTCAAAGAGATAGCGTAGCAAGTTACCTGTTGCCTAAGGAAAATGTATGTGATGCCTGGCACATAGTAAAATGTCACTGTGCTTAAAATTGCAAAGGAGATGTTTCCTTTTATGTGTTTGGAAAGATTTTATTCCTAATAAGTCCAGTATTTAACATACAGGGTGTTAGGCACTTAATACACCTGCTGACTGATAAAGGCGTCATGCGAGGCGGTGGTGCTGAGCTGGGTGCAGTGCTCCTTGCCAGGCCTGGCGTCTGCCCCGTGAAGGGGGTGCTGTGCAGCAAAGCTACGTGGCGGTGCCAAACCAAAGTATTGGTGCACGTGCAGCTTGCTCCTGGATTTTGTTCTGGGAAACAGCAAAGAACGAGGGGTTTTTTTTGTTTTTTTTGGTAGTACATCTCCGGCGATTTTTTTTGTTTGTTTGGCTAAACACCTGGGTTTTTCTGTGACTATTCTGTACCGCCTAACAGGTGTCAGAAGCTCTTTGACACATCTGTGTCAAAGAGAGCACATAACTGCCATACACTGGAGATGATGATGACTCAAAAGGCTTGTTTGTATGAAGGAACATTGAGCACATTAACTTATTGATGTTTTTTGCTTCTTAGAATCGCTTTCATGTGGCCGACCTTCTACTTGTCAAGGAGCCTCACGTAATTTGTGGCCTGTAGTGGCTAGTACATCAAGACTTCCTCTGGTACCTGTAGGGATGAGGGTTTCTTACTGATTTTACCGCTTTGGCTACTTTCCAAATTCAAGAAGGAAATGAAGATGACCAGCTATGTAAGTTTAGCTGCAATATTGTGGCTTCCTGTTTGTACGGTAAAAGCATTGTGGACTATAATAAAACCATTAAATATGATCTAAATAACTGTACTTGAGATAGATTTGCTTAGAGATACTACAGTCAGCCCACATGGGACTGTAATAAAACCATTAAATATAATAAATATCATTTAAATAACTGTAGTTGAGATAGATTTGCTTAGAGATAGTACATTCAGCGAGCATGAGCAGTACCTTTAAAATGCCAAACACAGTCCCTTTGCTTTGGACACAAAAATTAAGCAGTTAAAGTGCAAGGCATTTCTAATAATATAATTTTCTGTAGAGTTTTGGGTTTGTTTTATAAGTACACCATAGAATATAGACATGCAGTTGCACTCTGTTTTCTGCTCCTGTCTCCTGCTGCTGGTGTTGGTTAGCAAGCCCGGCAGAGAATATGTCTGCTTCTGTAAGGACACAGTTTTGGAATAGCCAGAACTGAAATTTCATAGCTACAGAGAGGAAGGGAAAAGCTGGTGCATTGTCAGAAACTGATGCTTTGTTCCTCTAGTGGAATAGATTTATTTTGTGCTACGATTCTCATGATTCTGCATTTTTAGTGTAGATGAATTTCAACATGAAAAGCAAAGCCAGATCCTTTCTGAGACAAAAAGAGGCAATTTGTATGTCTTGAATATTCCAAAACACTTTCAGACTGCTGCATCTGCCCACTTTTGGAAGATTTTCTTCTTAAAAAGATATGGAGTAAACTACTAAATCCCACAGTATGAAACCATGTAGGATTGTGTGGTTTGAGATGTGTGTTCACTTTAATTTTTAAGAGAAGCTGAGACTTTTGTTTTCTGCTGAGTTAAAAGTCAGTAACAGTTAAAATTATTTTCCTTCTCCTGATATGTTTTTGGCTATTAGCCTATAGCAAAAATGAAAACACTCAACCTGATCTTGTGTCCCAATTTGTTTCTTCAGAGTTTTCCTGAAGTAGAATCTGGAATATTTCTAAAGAATCTAACATGAAAATGATGGAGTTTAAATGCTCGCTTTTACTGTTATTCTTGTGGTTATGTCACAGCTATTTTATGTACATGTCTTCCTCTTTTTTCTTTTTTTTTTTCTTCTGCCCTATAAGTTTTTTTGCCCATGTAAGGTAAATATTTTCAACTGTTAGAGCTAAGTCAGGAGGTCAGGCCCTTACTACAATTCAGTTTTATAATTAAAGCAGCTACTAGTGCAATATGGGAAAATCAAAGGCTATTGTTTTTAGCAGAGTCTGTAGCTCTGACAGGAACAGTATCAGGTCTAGCTTTTCAAAATAATCTCTTGAGGAGTTTATCTCTACAGTACCAGGCTGAAGTGTTGCCTGCTCTTTGGGACTGATGCTGATTAGCCACTGTGAAGCAACCTAGACACAAGAGAAAATATTTGTTTCTACTTGATCTGCTGGGAAACATTGCTGGTTTAAAGAAATTTTGCTGACTATGTCTGCCCTGAAACAGCCCATTCTTCCTTGGCTTTTCTTTTAACTAGCCATCTGCATGCTCCATACAACACCAAGCATGAACTCTAGGACTCCCTTTGTGGTGCTTGCAGAATGTTAAATGTTAACAGTTACAAAGGTTTACGTTTTGACATAAATGGGGTGCTAAGCCTTCCATTAATGCATCATCTGAAATGTCATTACTGTTGGGGGTGTTTTAAAAGGGAGAATCCAGGCTCTGACGCAAATGTCACAGTGATGTTGTGATCACGTGGCAAAGCTGGAACTGAAACTTATTGGGAGAATAAGGGGAAAAGAAACCCAGCTTGTGATGGTGATTAAGAACTTTGATGCAAGAGCTACTTACAGTCCTTCTGTCACCCAGGCATATATCCACTAGTTGGGTGATGTGACTGATGCTTATCTTTACCTTGTTTCTTGCAGAGGTGAGGTTTCTACAGTCATGTTTTCTGTCATTTTCCTTCCCAGTGTTCTTAAATTACCCAGCGATTTCATCCAGATTTTCTCTTGAGGGGCTGTGGTACGAGCTCACAGTTTATCTGTTCTGCTTGGCTGGCTGCTTGATAAATACAGGCTTTCCTTTTCCCACTTGCCAGTTTAGGGACTCGAGAAGGGGCAGAGCATGCTGGGGGCAGGAAGAGGAAGGAATGATGTCAAAGATGACTGTAAAAGACCAGGAAGCATTTGGTTCCTGCTGGTGATGGAGTACATGTGAGGCAGCATTGCTGGAGCTGAGATGGAATGATGTGCATCATTTCAGTGGGAAGGAACGGGGCTTCAACAAGCAAAGTCCTCAACTAATCCTCAGTGTCACACATGTGACTGGGTTCTTCCGTTTGCAGTTAGCTGACATCTAGACACAGTGCCTAAGTATTCTTGTGCTTAAGGGGTCTGCCTTCACAGCAGATAGCCTTTCTCTTCATCTTCTTTTTCTCCTTGTCCTATTTGCATTTTATCTTCCACCCCTCCACTGTCATTTTGCTTTCAGATCTACTTACAGAAACTATGTAGGCTGAACAAGCAGCACACTACAGTCTGTACAGATGGTTGTCTGTCTTACTCCTCCTCTTGCTGACATGCCTGTCAGCACACTCACCTTCCAGTGCGCAGGCATACAGGAAGGCGAGCATCTATACGTTAGAATTGTCTTTTTAAACTGTATGGGCAGAAGGTTGCACGTCAAGAAGGCTAGAGGGCAAAAACATCTGTGAACACCACCACTGAACTTTTCAGGGTCACTTGAGAAGCTTTATAATGCCCCAGAAATGAATGAACAGTTTTTATGCTATGGATAATGTGGTCATTCAATTGCTACCAAACCTAATCAGAAAAATTTTCCTTATTAAAAAAAATAACTGCTGAAGTATTTATAAAGAACAGTTTTCAAGCAAAACCTGCTGGGTAATTTTCTGTTTCCAGTTTTTGATGAAAACCCAAGTTATTCTGAGAAACAATAAGCCTTTCTACATGCAGAACTTCATTTTAAAATACACTCCATCCTTCTCTTTCAAAAAAACTTACTGATCTGTTGGCAACCAGTGCTAAAGTAAATCCTGTAAGCAGTCCAAGGGGCACCTTTTTTCGGGTAAGATGATGAACCTCAGCTGTGCTGCAGCTGAACCTCAAAAGGAAAAGTTGTTTAAAATTGTGGCTTCTAGAGAAAACCAGTGGAAGAAGAAGTTGTGTTTGAAGTGAGAAGGGCCTGAGTTACCACCTGCATACTGAAGCAGTGTCTTACAGGGATCCACCTCTTTCCCTGGACACCTTTGATCATGTCACCTTCCTTCCAGGCTGCACCTCAATGGCATTGAGATTTTTACGTTGAGGTGCAAAAACATAATTTTTTTCCTCATTTTCGCAGTCTACAGTGGGAAAAATATTAATGTTTTCTCTCTTCCCCTTTCTGCTTAGGAAAAAAAGGAGAGCAAAAAAGTCAATTACATCATGTTTTCTTACATTACCATTACTACCCATGCAAAATAATGCCTCTTGCTGGTCCTAGCATTCTGGAGGATTTTTGAAGGAAGATAAAAGTCAAATTTTCATACTTTGTTTTCAGTTTCTCAGAAAAAAAATTATATATTGAATCAGATTTTTTTTCTGTGTTATGCTGGCAGAAATGCTTTTTGATTAATTTTTTCATGGACATCAATTAATCATCATCATAAACTATATTCCTCTGTGGGCTTTCTTTTCTCCTGAAATATATTCTAGGCAATATGCTCTTCACTATGTTTTTAAAAGTAAGTCTATTTCTGAGATCAGTCATAAAAAAAAAAACAAACAAAAACCCCACAAAAATCAAGGCTCTGTAGCAGACCTGTTTGTTATTCCATGGTCATTAATATTGTACCTGTTCGAAAAGGATATGTAAGAAATAACACTCAAGAAAGTTATACTCCAAAACACCAGTCTGTATCATCTGGTGAAAGGCAAGAAGCCTGGATGATATGTCCCATTTTTGGTATAAATATCATCAAAGATTCAGTGAATGAGTAGATTTTTTTCAAACAGCTATGTTGAACAAAGCAGCTTCAAGATGGAATCCATCAACTTTTAATGGTCTTTTCAAGTTAAGCTGTTATAAAAGTGCTGGTTTGCTGTTCTGACCTTAGATTGGAGGTGGTAAAAGTGAAAATAGTTAAAATAATTCAAAATCAAAATTTCAAATTAAAATTTTATGTTCAAAATTGGATATCACATCTATCTTCTTCTTGAAGCTGTCTTCTTCTTTAACAATACCACCACCAAAAAAAAAGTGCAGGAGCCTTTCCTTGTCATTAACTATCTAAATCATTAGAAGATTGTACAAACCTAGGGGAACTATGCATGTCTGAGTAGGACATACGTCTTCATTCTTTCAAGTAGGCATGATCTAAAATCTGCATTTTGGGATTGCATATTTTCATTCTTACCCTTTCTTCAATGCTTATCCTAGTAACCAAAACGGAGAGAATTTTCTATTAGAGGGCCTTTACTGATAGGCAGATTGACTGATAACTTGATAGCAACTTGGGGAAATGGAAAAAAAGGGAATTTAATTTCAAATTTTTGGTTCATGTTAGACTTTTGCCTTGTCAGTCTTGAGCCAACAGAGTGGGCATTGTCTAACCTCTGGTTTGAACCAACTTCCCAAATTAGAAAACCGTAAATGAAAAGCATTAATTCCTGAGTTGCTGTGCAAATATTTCCTATACCAACCCACCAACTGCATCATCCAGCTTTTGGTAGGAACCAGATAGAAAACAATAGTGACAGGTTTTTGTAAAGTTTTTTGCCTTTTTATTGTTACTATTATTGCTTAGTATGTCTCCATCCTGAATTAAGGCCAGAGGGAGGACAGTTCACTGCTTAAAAAGCACAAGCAAGACCTATGCTTAGATCCACTTTTGATAGCAGTTTCCCCCTCTGCTCTTCCAGACAGCTTTATTTTTGACAGATTTACCCTGACAAATGCATATCTTTGCAAGTGAGTGGTGAGTAGTTGTACTCTGATGCAAGTGATTTTGCATCATAAATTAGTATGCAGTAGTGTAAACAATAATTTACAATTAAAATTCAGAGGACTAGGCTTGCAGGTGTACTAGGGAGTTACTGAAAGAAACCATTTGATGTCAAGCTATCTAGTTGATATGTGATGTTTTTCAGGGTTCATATTTCAGGAGCTTTAGTTTTGTTCACCACACCAGTGCTAATTGCACAGTTCTGTCACCTCTGGTATGAATGACAGCAATGATGGAGGGTCACAGGGCCTTAGCTTTTACTAAAATGAGAGAAATTTTGCCAAGAAGCCAGCAGAGAAAGAACCTTCTGAGCAGAATCAGTCTCCTTGAAAAAGAAATATTTCTGCAGTGAAGTCCTTACAGCTTGCTTGATTTCTGAGTACTTCAAAAAGTATTCAAATCTGATTAAGTTAATATATTTTCTCATCCACTTCTGTGCTCACATCCTGCAAAAGCCCAGGGTTTGCCACTTGTCTTTGCTCCACCTGACAGGTGTCATCTTATCTTGGGTTTGAGCCGTTAGAGACTGGCCCCAGGAGTTTGGGCTGTGAGGTTCTTCTTCCAGTGCTGTGGGTGGCTGTGAGCAGAGATACTGCTCCTCCGTTACTGGTGTGCAGAGAACGGCCTCGTATCTAGAAAGCTGAAAAGGTCTTGATAGCCTTGTGTGAAAAATATTTGTGGCAGTGCTAGTAGAACATTATTCCCTTTATTTTAGAGCCCATGTCTGTGTATTTCTCTTTTGAAGTCTGTGTGCAGCCTCCTATCCCTCAGCCTTCATAGTTAAAGGAGAAGCAATAAAATTAGAAAGTAGATGCAAAACAGAGCAAAGACTGAAGATGAGTGGAAGGAAAAAACCTCATGACTTCTACTCTGAATGTTTTAACATTATGTGTTGAGAGACATCCTAGAGGTCCCTCCTACCTCTGCTGCCTTGGGGTAGCAGGCATTTCTGTTTCCCTTGTCTGTGTGGCAACCACAGGAAGAAGCAAAATAACCTGAGTGCAAAGGCACTATAATGAGCAGGAGGGCTGCCCTCCTCACTTTGGCCAGTCACGTGTTCCTTTGCATTTGACAGCTGTGACTTTTCAGACTGCCAGGGGAAAAACCAACTCCTTCGTAGTAAAACTGAATGACACAAAAGAAAATGACAGCCTGAATGAACTAACTCAAGCAGAGGTGCTCACCTGTCTCTGGCTTTTGCATGCTGAGAGATGCAGTGCCAGTCAGCCTGGCTAAAGCTGTGTCCTGGGAGAAGCTTTTGAGTCCCATGTCCATAGCTTTGAAGGTCATAAAAGCACAGCAATAGGAAGCTGTGACTGTTCCATTTAGCATCGCCATCCCATGCCGCTTTAAAATGTGTTATTTTTGTTCTTTGGGTCATCTGGTCAGGTTATCAGTCCAGTTAGGGGAATGGGATGCTGATGATTCACTGTCCTTTAAAATAAGCTCTGTACCGTAGATGCTTTCTTGTTATTCTCAAAATCGGTTTCCATGGTAACTGTCACTGGAACAATCTTTTTTTGATGAGAAGGAGGAAAATTATTTCCTTTTTAGGAATCCCTCTGCTCAACCTAGTAAAATTCCCTTTTTGCTTGAACCCTGCTCAACTCTAGGGAATCAGGATTCTTATCTTCATTCATCTCCACCAAGTGTGACCAGGGTTTCACGCCCACAATTTCCTTCTCCCCCTCCTTTCTGCCTTTTGAGTTTAAATCACTACTTTTCACTTCAGGGATAAAAATCTGTGAGATTCATGCTCCAGAATTCCTTGGCGTGTGGCTTCCATCTTATCTTTTGGCTAAAACTTCTTGAATTGCACCTGATTTTTATCAAAACAGAATAACTTTGCTGGAGCGCTCTTTGCAGCGGGTCTGGGAGGCAGTGCAATGCAAGATGCTGCTGGATATCATGCTTCTGGCCTTTCCCTCACTGCTCATTTCATTTTACAGCTGGGCCCCAGGATGCGTTTCAGCCAGAGCACTTGATGCCAAAGCAGAGCCCAGTAATCTGTAGTACAGTGTGGAGCTTCTCTCGAGGAAAACTTGTGATTGCTCAGAGATTAGTCATGCAGAGACTCTGCGAACAAGTCTCGAACTCTACATATTTTGTAATATCTTGCTGCAGAAACAGCTGTCGCCTGTCAAAGTCAGACGCGAGATGCAGCTTTAGCCTGCTGTGGAAAAAAGGAGCTCGCTCTGCAGCATCAGGCGGCTTCAAGACTGAAGAGCTTTTGTGGAAAAATGTGCTTCAGTCAAATGCCACTTGAAGCACAGTTGCATTTCAGCCTAGCCTCTGGAAGGGACCAGCCTGAGCATATCTTTCCATGAGCATCATAAAAAGTATTGCTAATTTTTTTTCTGGAAATTAATTACATTTTACTTATACCTGAGTCTTACCTGCAAAGTAAGGGAAAGATCTTACTCCACAGTGCAGTTTCTCAACAGAAGGTTTCCTGGCATGCTTTAAGCACAATACAGTCTCTTTTGCTTCTGGCCCCCAAGCAGGTTATTGAGCATTTTTCAACATCTGCCTGGACATCCCTAGGGGTTTAGAGTACAGCCGTGCTAAATGCCGTGCGAGGCATTGGGGCATCTGTGTCTCTTCAGAGTTTTTCAGGAGTCCAAGTCCTTCTGAAATCACTGGGAGCCTAAAAATCTGTCTGAGTTAGTCTCAGGTCTCTTCCCTGTGGTTATTGGATAAATTAAAGTAAATAAGGGAGATTTTGTGAGGTTTTTTTCACTTAAGCTTTCTGCTGTTAAAGACAGCAGGATTGTAAATCATCCTTTACTGTAGGAGCAATTGAGTCTGGTTCTGGATACAGCAGGAATACCCAAAGTAGATGAATATCATTTTGCATACTACTGTTTTCAGAGCCCAAAATACCTTGTATAGGATCCGAGGTCTCAACAGAGACCGGCTTTAAAGCAGATTTTTTTTTTTCTGAATAACTGTTTTTGGAATTGACAGAAGTCTCATGTCCTTTTTTCAGTTTGAGAATTGGTCTCATCCGCATTTAATGCTTTTGAAGGGTGACTGCATAATTTTCAACAATTTAAAAAAGAAAATGAAACAAATCAATTTTCAAGTTTAGTCCATTATGCTTTCTTCCCTTGTTTTCTTGATTGGAATGTGAGGGTTTCCCAGGAGAGTTAGAGGTGAGTTTGCATTCTTTTCCTTGAGAAAGTTGAATGAAGCATCTTCTGTTTTCACATGCTCATCATGCTAAATATAATAAAGAAAATCTTCTGAATTTTTCCCAAATGGATGAAATTGAATGCTTAGATTGGATAAAGCAAAGAAAGATAGTCTAGCTCTCCTGCTGAAGACTGATGAGTTGGCATAAAACCTAGATGTATCCTTTTGTAGGTTGAGTTAGCGTATGTCCATGCAAACTCTTACCTCTGGTTCCTAGGACTCTGAGTCATGGGGGCTGTATGATTCTGTTTTTTTCATGTTACTTCATGTTTTTCTGGTTACTTGCACAAAAAATTGACCTTTTAGAAATATCAGCCTGTTATCCTTGCTATTGCACATCATATTAGGATATAAACGTATAAAAAATTTCAGAACATTTTCTTCTATGACTTTTTTGACTTATCAGTGGTTTTGTTTCTTTTTTTGTATTTTCTTTTGGTGAGGTGATTACTTAATGAATACATTTAATTGGTTTTGATCATCCGTAATAGTACAGCCACAGACAAATCCAAGTAGTGAGGCTCCAATTCAGAAATCTGCATTGAGTAGTGATTTGCTTCTTTATATGCTCAATTAAGAGCAAATAGACAATATAATTCCTTTAAGCAGTATTTTTAGCTTGAGTGGTAACATGGGTTTACATCCGTATGATTTACTGTCCCTGTCTGTCTGTGTAGTCCTCTAGTTCATTCTCTTTACACATGGCAATTACCAGACCACAAATGTATTTTCAGGCTGAACCTTTCACCCTTTTTTGCTGTAGGAAAAACAGTTACATCCCTGTTCTTGGTGTTTCGGGGAATCATGGTAGTGATTAAATTGCCTCTCGAGATTCCTATACTAACAGTTTCTAGCATATCTGTAAAAGAATATTATTAGCATCAGTTATACTTAATGATTCAAAGTCTTTAACCTAATTGTAAACAAGAAAAAAAAGTTGGTAAGTTTTTTTTTTTATTGTACTGATGAGTGCACATGTATGTGCTCCTGGACCTGAAGAGTTTGGAGTCTGAGAACAAGGTACTGGGGTTACCCCCATGTGCTTGAAAATGGGTTTGCAGTACCTTGACCTGAGACTGTGTGATTGATGAACAACCTCTCCATAGTGTGAAGCACCCAGAGACAAAACATGAGCAGATGTTGGCCTTGTGGCATTTGGGCTTCTCCTTATGTCAGATATGGGGCTTTGGGCAGCTGCATGGTGCTGCAGGCAGACTGCTGGAGCAGTGCTGGATGATGCTGGTGGGGAATCAAGCCTATTCAGTGGGATTCTATCCTGTTTTTTTTTTTTTTTATGGGGCTGAGATGAAGCTGCTAAACTGAGCAATGTCAGTGGTGAGCAAGGAAAAGACAGGTGGCCCCACAGACCTCCGGGCACAGCTCTAATAAGCTTGCACTGCATTTCTGGCTGGTTTTATTTTGAATTTGCTACTTAATTTTAATAACTGAATAGATATCCAAGTTGGAACAAAACTGAGAGTGACAGGACCCTCAACATCCCCCAGAGCTTCAGCAGTGGTACTCATCCATGGCCTCACACATGCCAGCTGAATCCTACGTGCCCAAGGACAGGGCAGAGTGGAGACACAGCATCCACTAGCAGGAACTTGAGACCCTCTGGGACTTGCAAGGGGAGCGTGTGCTGTGCCTTGGCAGGGCAGGAGTGCACACAGCTGCAGGACACTGTGGCATCACCAGGCAGCCTCCATATGCCTGTCTCTCTCCTACTCCTCAAAAAATTAATATGCTTAAAAATAGTTTAGCTGCAGGGATGCACTGTGAATTTCCTTAGTTTAAATGAACTGGTGCAGGGACTATATCCCCAGCTGGGGTTAAACAGGGCATGTATTGTTGCCTGCCTTTTTACATCTGGGAATAAGCTTGTAGCTTGTTAGCAGTACCTAGCAAGTGGGAGAAGAAAAGTGGCCTTAAACGCAACTCTGGCAAGGAGAAAAATCAAATGGAAAATATGCATTTTTAATACGCCACTGGGTAAGTATATAATAGCAGAACAACATTCGTTGTAACCTGATATCCCTCAGGAATGAGGGAAAAGCTGACTGCTTGCTCCACTGAGCCAAAAAATAAGAAAACATGTAAGTGCAAGTGTGTAGTCAGCAGCGTAAGGAATAATCTCAGCTTCAGAAAACCAAGAGCAAAGCTGGAGTGTTGAATGTTAAAAGGCTAACAGTTTTACATGGAAACACAACTTATTATTTTCAACCTATTAGTAGGGCTCTTTCCAGTATCCTAAAGAAATTCCAGATCCTTCTGCATTTATCCACCCACGAGATAGCTGTTTTGGCAGAATCCACGGAAGTATTTCATGTTAGCCATCTTCTGATTTCTTTCTGGAAACTAAACAGATTTTGGATGTAAAATTCATTACAATAACCAAAATGTATTTCCTAGGGCAGATGTGTTGTTTTCAGAGGTCCCCTTGTCTGATATTTTATCAAGCCCTCCAGAACAGCTCCACAGTTGCATTTCATTTGAGTGCCACTCAGTATATACAATAGGTTTGGAAAAGCAACCTGCATAGCCTTCAGGCACCTGGCAGAGTACATTTTTCGCACAGCATGCGGAGAATTAGGCATCCGGCTCCTGTGGCTGACGATGTGCACAGCTTCTCATCCAGGCTGTGCTGGAGCTGTACCGCTTCCTGTCCAGCTGTGAGTGCCATGCCACTGGGAATAGCTGGTGAGCAAAGGGCCACAGCCCCTGGGATGTCAGTACAGCAGCTGAACGCGTGCACATCCCTGGGGAAAGGGCAAAGGTGCTGTGAGGTGAAGACTCGTGCATCAAAAATATGCTCCCCTAAGGAACTGAAAGTATCTGCAATTATTTGGAAGGAGGCTGTACAGTGTCTGTCATTTTCAAAAGACAATGATGGCAATTACAGTTAGAGGGAATTGCAGATGTTCTGTGAAAAGAAATGAACAAGCCTAAAATTGCTTTCTGGGAAGTAAGTCTTCAAGTTGTCCAAATCACCTGATTTTTCTGCAATGCTTTTCTAGGCAGCATTTGAAAGTGGATTAGAAAGTCGTAAATATCAAGGCTGATCACTGACTATAGGAGGAAAAGAAAAAAATTGCTCTTTGGGCTCTTCCCAGGGCAGCCTGGGCCTCCCTGCTCCACACAGTGCTCTGGGATCTGCCACATGGCAAGGGCTTCTGCAGAGACTCCTTCAGCAATCAGACCATTTCAGATGAGGGCAGTGAAGGCCCTGTCCCAGGGCAAGGCGTTACTTCCCCACCCTTCCTTAGCTGAGCTGTCTGTGGGTACCACTCACTTTCAGGTCAGTGGAGTGGGCAGTTCCCATATGTTTTTGTGTCCTTTGAGGAATGCTTGTTTGTAACTGGGCACCCATACCTGTCACCCCTGGAAGAAGCGTCCCATATTCACACACGATGTTTTACTTCAGTGATGATGGAGCTGTGGCCCTGGAGAGTACCCTGTATCTGCAGAACTGCCATGACATACTCAACTCTTGCCTAGGATTTGTCTGCTCTATGTGGTATAGGTATCCAGAAAGGACTGTTGTTGATGCTGTGAGTCGAACTTGGGAACCATCACCCTTCCTAGTCTCCATGTCAGATGAATTGTACTACTCTAACTTATCCTGTCACCCACACCACTGCTCCCCATGCAGCCTGGGTGCAAGGTAGTGCCCCTCCTCCTCCCCCATTAAAACCAGCCCTGAGAACTATCAAATGCCAATGCTTTGGGGTAGTCAAGGCAGCTTTGTAATAGCATTCCTTGTCCTCAGGAAGGGATTTATTTTCTTCCTTGTAATACTGTGGCTTTTCCCTAAAGGATTACCCTCTCACTTATTTGCTGGAAGAGCGAGGTGCTGGGGAAGGGTATTCGGTGAGAAAACTGATGGCTGCAGCCACACGAGTTGTCTGCAAAGAGGTGAGTGAGTAGTGCGGTTGTGCCCAGAGGTGATGCCTCCTCTTGGCAGCTCCAGGGAGCCTGGCTCCAGCTGGAGAGCCAGACCTGCCTGTGCATCTTGATGCCCTGGCACCGAGGTGGGCAGTGGCCAGCCCCCTGGGTTCTTTGAGGGTGTAAAACAAGAGGTGGCCTTAAGGCTGTGGCATGAAAAATCCCTGGTACTTCACAAACTGTGCACATTACGTTGTTTTTCTAGGTTACCTAAATTTTCCCCTCAGTTTCAGATGGAAGTGAAACTCTTATATGCTGTCAAAAGTGGCAGGGAGGTGGCGGGGAGGGGGGAAGGATAATTTTGCACAGCAACATCTTTTTTTCGAACGGGTTATTTGATCAAGTAACTGCAACTTTCCAAGTGCTCCCCTAACTGCCCTCTGGCCTGTACCATGAAAGAAATAAACACATTCAACTTCTTTTTGTTGCAGGAGAACATCTGTGACCCATTAACATCGGATCTGGGCTGCGCAGCCAGCTTGGAATCGTGGTTTGGGCAAATTTGCCATTTGCTTCTCCAGGAGTTTGGCATTGCTGTTCTCTAATATGTTATCAGCATGTTTATTTTTGTTATAGTAACACTGCAGGACTTAAAGAGCTACAACAATATTTTACTGTGTTTTAGTCAGCCTCTAACAGTAGTGTTTCCAATTTGGGTGTATTTTGAAATGGTTTTTACTTCCATGCTGTGTTTTTCAATGTTATCAGAGCATCTTCCTCCCTCAAGAACAACTGCACACATGTGGAACTACAGCATCCTTGACAACCAAGCTTTCTTCTGACATATTGTGGTACTAAACTGATTCTGGTTGCTTTCTACTTCGACCAGGCTTTAACCCTTTGGGCTAAAATTTCCTACCTGACTCCAACTAGTTTATTTTCATTATTTTCAGCTGCAGTGAAAAAGGGCTCCACCAGACCGAGGAGTGAGGTTAAATAAGACTACATTTTACCCCCATTAAAACCTTCCATAGCTATTGAAGTTGAAAATCAAGCCACATGGTAACTCTGCCCTGGCTCATGCCATCTCCTTTTCCAGTCCATTGAGCTTTGCCAGCAGCTGTGCCCCGATGAAATACTGTGGTCTTATGAATGAGATGCAGCCTGTGAGACATGACATGACTCTCCAAGTGCTGCCAAGGTGTGCCCAGCTTCTACTGGACAGCATTTGTCATGCTGTGAAATCCTATTTCACTGTTTTATTTCTAAACCCATTCAGGCACCATGGCTTTTTACAAAGCTGGTATCTATTACACCTGTTTGCTACAGACTGTCCTGTCAATCTACTTGTGGGCATCCTGTACCTGATTTGATCCATAGGGTCCTGTTTTACATGGATCATTTCTATTTTTGTGTGGGTCTCCCTCTCCTTGTCATTCTCCGTGGTGGTGCAGAGGTTGCTGCCAGTGGCTGAGCACCAGGGGTTTTGCCGGGGAAGCCCTATGAGACAGGAGAAGGAATTTGTGCCACTGCAGCTGGAGGATGCATGTGACCCTTCACTGCCCGAGTGAGGTGACATGGGTAGGGTTGACGCTTATTTTTGGGAGTCAAGGGAATGTTTTCCTCTTGTATTGAGATCTTACTTACTGATGCAGTTTAGCACTGTAGTTTTTACAAATTACATGCCCTTGCCTAGAAACAGTGACAGGTGGGGTTGTACATTGAAAAATTAGTACCTGTCGGGAAAGCACAGTTTTACTGATGCCTGTTTTGCTGCTCTTTCCCTTAGCTCGTAGGTAGTGTAGTTCTGCATTAAATGTTGCCTTTTGCTCAGTCAGGGATGTGCAAACCACTTACACCGGCGTGGTGCCGCAGGACGGGAGAGTCGCAGAAGCTGGACCTCTCCTGGAGGCATGGCTGCTGCGTCACCCCTTGTTTTTATTGTGCACGTTCCTACCGTTGTTTTCTTTTATTCATAACAGCTTAGGAACACACATAGCAATGGCTTAGAAATCATTCCAGAATGAGAGAATAAATATGCATGGGTAAAAATCTCAAAGGCAGGAAAAAATTAAGGATGCTTTTCTTCCCCTTGGTGCAGGCATGACCTTCAGCGATAGAAACTCCATGTGTGCCCCAGATTTTCTGCTCCCCTACTTTTTCATGCCTAGGTGCTGCCAGGCTCTCAGAGCAGCGTGTCATGTTTTCTACATGATGCCATCACTTCAAACCGTGCAGTGAACTCATGGGTTTAGGGAGTCCAGCATCATTGTCTCTGAAGCTTTCAAAGCTTCGCTTTAGTTTTAAATGCCTCTTTAAGCACAGACAATGCTCCAACAGGCTTGCTGAAACTAAATGAAGCTTATAAAGCTTTGAACGCTATTGTAACATGGTGGGTCCCGCAGGAGACTGCAAAATCCCGCTGTGTGCAAGGATCCACCACGCTTTCAAGTGGATGCACTGTATGTGCTAAAAAATGTAGGCAGAGCAGGGCAAGGAAAGGACAGAGCATGTCAGCATATTTTTTTAATTACCTAGCATTTGATTGATACCACAATGGTAACACTGCTTTTTAAAATAAAAATGTTTACTATCCTTTCTTTAGTACACAGAGGAGTTTGGGATATATATATATGTATACTTGAGATTCCAGAGCAAGTGGCTTTTTTAAAATAGATTGCCTAACCACATTATTTTTCTTGTCAATCTTTCATAAACTGCATCATTATAATAACTTAATATTGTCCTACACTCATCAGGTCTTCTGTGTGATCACAAAACAAGCAAAGATGCTTGTTTTACCATGCAGATTTTTTCAATGAAAAATGCATGAGAAGGCAGCAAAGGAAAAAAGTAGGCCAGGTAAGTACCCTATTTTTCTGTCTGTGTTAAATCACAGCCTAGAAAGTCAAAGAGAGCTGGCAAAAATTCTGCTTGGAAACAAGAGCTTGATGTTTGTTATCCGCGGTAATGAGTACGGTGTCATTAACAGCTTATTGGGGCAGTGCCGCTGCCTGTTCGCTTTCCCGTCCTCAAAGCGGCGATGGATGGGCTGCTGACCCAGATTGGGCACGTTAAGACGAGAGCGATTCCTCCCTGACAAGCCCCAACAGTGACAACTGGTCATTAATTGTAAAAATTCTGCCAGTGTGTGGTTTTAGAAACAATTTGTACTTCTTTAATTACGCTGCCAGGGCAGGCTTTGTCCCAGACACTCTTATCAGGCCGAATTAGTCTTTTAAAGAATTAGGCTCAGCCCAGCTTGAGCTGCACTCACCATCTTTGCTAAAAATCTTTGCTAGGAATGGGGGGATGCAGTGGGGGAGTGCATGACAGTAATTGTCACCAGGAGGATGAGAGAAACTCTTGTTCCCAAAATGTTTTATTATTCTAATGATGCAGAGGGGCCCCAACAGATATTGCAGCCCTGCTCTGCCAGGAGTTACACAAACATTGAGATGGAAGGAGAGTCCCTGCTCCCAGAACACTGTCTGGCTAAGCAAGGCAGTGGGGCAAATGCCAGGGAGAAAAGGGAGGGCTGCTTATCTTCAGTTGTCACACAGGGAACTGAGCACAGACGTTTACGGCTGTACCCTGCCAGATCCTCTCTTGCTAATTTTTTTTTTCCCCTCCCCTTTTTTTCACCCACGAGCTGCTCTTTGGGGAACACATAGTCCTATGGCAGAGGCTGGGGTGGACTGAGCCCCTGGTGATCTGTCTGGTCACCTGGCAGTGGGTGTTTGAGGAAAGGCTGCCCCTTTGGTGAAGAATGAGCTAGCTGGGCAAGGAGATGACCCAAGTGAAGGCGTTAATCCCCTCTCCATCTCTCTTTGGGATTTGTAGCAAGCTGCACTTGCTGATAAGGCTGGCCCCGGGTGTGTGGGGTGGGTGTGGGTATGTACAGCCATGGGGCTGATAAAGCAGAACCTGGCAAAGGAGGGAGGCCACTGAGGAGGGTGAGGAGAGGCCCTGAGCTCCACTGGAGCCTGATGCAGACCCCAGGATGGGCACATTCCAGCTCATACCAACTGGGCTTGTCACTGCCGATTTCCCAGCTGGGGATGGCAAAGCGAAGGTAACACTCCAGAGCAAGCCGACCACTTCCCTGAGGCTTTTATAAAAATATATCACCTTTGGTGCAGACCATCTCTCAAACTGCATCTAATGGAAACATCTAAATAGATGACTTAACATTAAGCATTGACAGCATATGGTGCAATACATGACTGCAAATGAAATGATTGCATATTTCAACTAGGAAGGCTTCTGCTGGGCTCAGTTCCCCCAGAAATTACTTTTGCCTAGTGTTTCTGTGAAGTCTCACATCTTTTTTGAAAGGCAAATAGCTATTCCCATGCTGCAAGTAATGGGGATTTGTAATGGCATTTAGGGCTGGATTAATTTCTGTGTGCTTTATGATTTGCAGAAGTTTACAGCAGTATCTCCAGACTGCTGTAGGTAAAACTCAGCTCCTTTTCCTTGTAGTTCAAGGGCAAGGCAAACAATAAAAATAAATATTTCAGCAGCACATCCTAGTACTGAAAAAACAAGTCAAAGATTTTAAAGTATGACAGCACAGGGATTTGTTTTGCATGAATAGTAAGTATGTGTACAGCCTCAAAAGAATCTTCTCTAGCTGGAAAACAGCATCATCAGTAGGTCCGTGAGCTTTGGAAGACCACTGGCATATTTGCAGGTATCTGGGGGTTCTGCACAGTCCACACCAGGCTGACGTGCAGGACCATGCCCTCCCAGTGCATTATCTGACAAGTTCTTCATCCAAATATTTTAGCAGTTGTTTGCTTTTCCAGGTTGAGTGGGGCTCTGGACTAGTTAGTAATTTCTGAGGAACAGAAGATTACCGTGGTAGCCCATCAAAGAGGGCCAGCAGGGACATGCTGACAGACTTTGTTTCCCCCTGCGCACCAAGCTCCTTCTCACCAGTACAGGTCTGCAGTGAGACTAGAGGAGTGAGGTTGCTCTAAATAAAATGGAGCTGTGGCAGCGAGAAGATGGCAAATGTAGGTCGGATGCAGTTGGAAAGCTGTTGGTGGTGGTGCTGATGTGCGCGTAACCAGACGGTGAGGGATGTGTTGTTAGGAATGCCCAAGCTGCTTAAAGACGATGTGAGCAGAGAGCAGGGTTGCATTTCACATGCCAGCTCACTGCAGGCAGTGCTGTGGGTGAGGAGGAGCAACACAGCCCCTGTCATGCTGTAGAGAGAGGCAAAGCCTGCCTGGGGGAGTGTGGGGCCGGCACCCGCTGAGCGTAGCTGAGAGAAGAATGGGGCAGTGAGGGCTGCGAGACACTGGGGTCTCGGGTATCCTCCTGAGCAACCAAGGCCAAGAGAAGCCTGGAAGAACCCAAATATCCTTTCTCATGATTATAGAGCCTTACCTGGGAGGAAAAGCTTCACCCTCTGCTTCCCTCCTGTTCTGCCCACCCAGCATCGTCCCTGACCTGTTCTCCCCTGTGCTTTCAGTGGTTGGTGACAACTCTCCAGGTTTACCTGGGGCTGGCTCAGGAGCATTTCCATGTATATAGCAGTAGGTATGTTTCATTTCATCTCACATATAAAGAACAGTCCCAGGCATATTTTGCTGGTAAAGAGATGCACAGAGGCACAAGAGCAGGAATGTAATTAGGTTGCTTGCTCCCATCTGATGTCTTACACAACATGTATCTGCCCATCTGATTGCAACGTCTGCATTATGGCCCTGATTTCCTCCCAGTCCTGCCTGTTGCATCTGTAAAAGCCTTCAGAAAGCAAAGTGTTCAGCTGTGCCGTTTAGTTGAGATGCCTCTACCATGGCTGCAGAACGCTTCATTCCCCCTGCTCCCCAGCCCTTTCCAAAGCTGCGAACGTGCCCCTTTCCATGGGGAAGGGGGAACTGTCTCCCAGCTGAACCTTGTCCCAGTCTGGACTGCAGTTTAGACCACTTCGCTCGCCTAACATTTTTAAACCTGCTTAGCTAAACCAAGACAGTCTAGGAGAGTTTCCCTCTAAACTGCTACCTATGACCAGCCAGACACCCTAAAATGCAGTTGACTTTTAGACTCAGACAGGCAAATAATCATCAGCTCATGCTGGTATTGCTTTTTAAAAACTTGGCAAGAAAAAGCTAATGAGTTAAAATAATGCCAGTCTACAGCTCTAATGGTATTTGAACTGGGACCAGTTGCAGCAGTGATGAGAACAGTTCCCTACTGAATGCACAGCATGTTTATGGTGCCACACAGCCCTCGAGTGGGGTTGTCATACAGAGTTTATGCCATTACAATCCTCTTTTTCTCTAAAGCAGCTATTCAAGCACCTGTCCAAGCATAGATACATGTTTGTAGACAGAGAAATATCTAACCATTCCTATTTTGAAAGGCTCTGTTTCTCTGCAAGCCCCAGGGTGCTCTGGGGCAGAGGCAGAGGGGTGCCATGGTGTTCTGCCCACATGTGGGAAAGCCCATGCAATGAGATTAGAGATGGGGGGACAGGGTGGAAAACAAAAGACCCATCTAACTGGCAGAGAGCAAAAAAAAGGAGAAAAGAGAAGAAAGCAAGAGGAGGATGTGAGCAGGAGACAAGGCTACATTGCTATATGTGGGCTGTTGTGCAACACTGAGTGCCAAATTCTTCTCCTTTAGGGAAGGGGTCATCACTATGATTGTGGAGACCCATCCACACCTGCAGTCAAATCTGGATGGCCTCTGGGTGTGAAAAGCTTTTACAACCACTGAGCAAAGAGGGCACTGCGCAGCTGACCCACTGCTAATGGGGACCAAGGTCCCAAATGTGTTGTCTCAGTTCAGGGCTGAAAATGGGGTTTGTCATTTGTTTGGCTTTATTTATGAGCCTTTGGTGAGCAAGCCCCATGTTGCCAGTGTTTGTGTGAATTACTATGAGCGACTGGTAAGGAGAGAACCAGACACCATTTTTGGGGTTGTGAAAAGCTTGTTAGCAGAGTATTTGCTTTCTTTTTCTCCTCAAGGTTTGCAGAACTAATTTAACTACTGTTGTTTCCTGTAATTGAAGCATTTGAGGGTTTATGTTTTTTTGAACAAAAGGGACAAGTGCTTTAAAATATGATTAGAAGGCTGTGTGAGATGCATGTTAAAACTGCATGACCCACACATCCCTATCTCTGGGATCTATTCTACACTTCTGTTTTATAAACACCCTGTGATTCCCTGAGAGACCCAACAGGCACCATAACAGTTGCTTAAAACCAAAATGGATTTGAACAGCAGCAGCTATCCTCCAACACACAGCGCTGCCAAGGAAAGACAAATTAACCCTTTGGTTAACACCTTATTGGTGGCAGAGCACTGGAACAGGCTGCCCAGGAAGATTGTGGAGTCTCCCTCTCTGGAAACATTTAAAACTCACCAGGATGAGTTCCTGTGTCACCTGCTCTAGTTGACCCTGCCTTAGCGGGGGGGTTGGACTAGATGATCTCCAGAAGGCCCTTCCAACCCTAACGGTTCTGTGTCATCTGCACTAGGGCCACCGGATCTGGGGGATTTTGGTTGTCTTTTTTCCCCTCACTCCTCTCTTCCCAGCTGCGCTCTCCCTCCCCCCTTCGTACTGCTTCACGGTTTTCTCCCTTCTCTCTTTTCATGCTTTTTTTCCCTAAAAATCACGGGGAGCGCCGAGCCCCGGCGAGGTGACACCCGGCACGGGCACTAAGGGCCGGCGGGCGGGAGATTGGGGAGCTCGCGGTCCAACTGTACGGTCGCGGTAACAAGAACGATTTGGCATCGCATTTCCACGACGCCTCCCGCATGTCCCTCTTGCTTTGCAGGCAGTGTGGTGGTGGGGGGGAGTGGCTCGGGCGCCCCCGGCAGCGCGGCTCGGAGGGGCGGGAATGATGCTGCCGCGCCATGTGCGCGGCGCTGCGGGCGGGGCGGGGCGGGCGCAGCCGCGCTGCGGGCGGGGGCGGTGCCCGGTGCCCGCGGAGCCACCCCCGCCGCCCGCCCGCCCCGCCCCAGCCGCAGCTCGGCGCGGCTCGGCATGGCGGGGCTGCGCTTCCCGCAGCACGGCGGCTACTGCCGCGCGGCCGCGGCCATGAACCTCCTGCTCGGCGTCTTCCACGTCCTCCTGCCCTGCTTTCGCCCCGGGGAGGCGCAGGGACAAGGTGAGGGCGCCGGCGGGGTGAGGCGGGGCGGGGGGGGGTGCCGGCGCTGCCTGCTCCGGGCTGGCGAGCGGGGCCGCCGCCCCCGCCGCCGTCCCTCGGGCGGCTGCCGCGGTGGCAGCCCGGGGACACAAAGGGAGCCGGGACGTGGCTCACCCCTGCCCCCCCTCCTCAATTCCCTTTCTGCCGGCCCCGCGGTGCCCGTCCCGCCTCGGCGCGGGGAGCCCCGAGCCGCCGCCTGCGGGCTCCGGCCGCTCGCCCCCCGCCCACCCGCAGTTTCTCTCTCTCTGTCCCCGCAGCCATCGAGCCCATCCCCGGCGTGGTGGAGCTGTGGCAGGCCGAGGACGGGGAGCTCCTGCTGCCTGCCCAGGTGAGGGGGCGCGGGGGGTGGGGACGGTGGTGGGTCCGGGGGCCCATGCGGGGCTGTGCTGGGGGTGTTGGGCCCGGGGGGCGGGCACGGGGCTGGCGGGGCGGGGGCGGCCTCGCCTGCTGCTGTCACGGCGCAGCCCCGTCCCCGCGGCCCCCCCACCCCGCGCCATCGGCGTGATTGTTCGGCTTCATTTATTTTCTGTTTTGGTTTGGTTTTTTTTATTTTCCCCTGCGTAGCTTTATTTTTTTTTTAATAACGAGGGCGTTTGTGCTCGGAACGCACTAGATGTGACTATCGTGAATATGCACATGTTTATATCTTAGGCCTGTTCAGGTGAAGCCATTTTACCCCCCTGAAATGACACATCATTTACGGTGCCGTTCCTCTCGCCCTAGCGCATTTTTTTCTCTTTAGCCGTTTTCCTTGGAAACTATCAAGATTTGATACATTCTGTGTTGGCTAGAGGGACAAATATAGTACAATGCCCGGCGGGGCTGGTGAGCGAGGAGTGGCGCTGGAAGCGGGGTCTGGAGTTAATGGTATTTGAGGCAGTCATTTAACTCGCACTGACGGACTCTGCCATATGTTGAGCTGGGCCTTCTAGACTTCAAGGCACCAGGCTCATAAACGGGAAGGAGCAGTCCTTAGGGACATCATCTTATATGAGGGGCAAAAGAGGGTAATTTATTTGTCTTAAGCCAATATAGAATTCTCTGTTCAGCACTCAGCCGATGATAACCGCAAATGTAAGGAAAAATAGCAGAAGTGCTGTTTCTCCTCAGCTAGCTAACAACTGATGCTGCGTACTGGGGCTCAGCATTTTTTATACTGTCGTGTTATGAAAGTATTAGCTGTTGTATGTCTCAATAATTTTATAAAATACATATATTGCACTGTTCAGAATTTGCCTGGTGCAGATGTAGTAGCTAAAGGAAGGTGTAGAGTCACTGTGCCAAGAGATGCTTAAGGAACTCGACCTTTTGCTTCTGCATTCTTTACCTTGAAGACATTAAGATGCATTAGATGTAGAATCGTGTAATGTAGTCATTTATAGTCACTTCTCATAGTGAAGCTGCAACTGAGCGATGATGACGTGATGTTTACTTCCTGAGGAGATTAGATCCTCTTGGAAAACACTTTGTTCTTGAGCATCCTCATAAAAATAAGCTTTAGCTCAGCTAAAGGAAAACCAGGCATGAATGACCTGTTAACTTGGCATGGTTGAACATATGGTCTCGCTAAGTCCTTGCAGCAGTCGAAGACCAAGCTGAGGCTGCTGCTCCTCCACCATTTCTGTGGATGCTACGTTAGGTGTGCAGGAAAGAAAGCAGAT
This sequence comes from Lepidothrix coronata, assembly GCF_001604755.1. Taxonomy (NCBI): domain Eukaryota; kingdom Metazoa; phylum Chordata; class Aves; order Passeriformes; family Pipridae; genus Lepidothrix; species Lepidothrix coronata. The sequence goes on from NW_016690193.1 coordinate 4,106,417, forward strand.
CTTCTGGCTTCAGCTGTGACAGAGTGAGAAGTAAAAATTGTGATAGGCTTGCTGAAATAAAAGGTAGATGTTAAAAGCCAGTTAAGCCAGTCTCTGTGTATTAGTGGTGCATTGTCTCTTTTGCATGGGCTTCCCCTCTGAGCTTGAGGGCTGCAGCAGCATCTGATGCATCGGTGGCTTCTCAAGCTGAAGCAGAAGGGCCTGGGTTCCTCAAACAGGTTTTAAGATCAAAATTTGGTTACAGGCCCAACCCTGATGCCTGGTTTTCTGTTACCGCCTGGGCTTGGGCTTTACCCAGCGCTTGTTGGACGTGGGTCCTGTGGCCACATTTGAAAACACCTTTTCCAGTTGTTGTGGGGAGGAGGAAAGGAGGCCTCCCTTTGTCTCTGCAGATGTGGCAAGGGACCCTTTCAACACTGCTTTCATGGAGTGGTGGCACTGATCTGCAGTGACTGGTCACAGCTCTTCTCTGGGGGCCTGAGGAGTCAAGGGCTGCTCACCCAGCCATGATCCCCTGCCATGCCTGTGAGGTCCTGAAGGCGCTTCAGCATCCTTGTCCTCCTCAGTCACTGTTCTGGCTTAGTGAGGGGCATCAGCAGAGAAGCCAGCATCAGCTCCTGAGATATGGAAAATCGCATTGTCTGTTAACTTCTGATTGCCCTTTCTTTGTTAGAGGGATGCTTAAACTTGCAAGAGGTTTATTGCTTGTTGGTCTCCACGTTCCACTAAAAAAAATGGTCTGACTTACTGCTACAAGGAGGTTGTCCTTATCCTCTTCCTTGCAGGAGCAGACTTTCTTAGTTAAACCCTTGATGAGGCTTGTTGCCCAGTGTTCATGTATCACAGCACTGGTGATGCAACGGTGAGGGTCTGGTAAGAGGAAGAACGTTCTTGCTTTTGAGTGGATAATAAACGTTGTTTGGTAGGGAGTATCCAAGGGTTGCTTCATTCGTGTGTTTGAAGACAGGTCTTGGGCAAGACTGGGAATGGGAAATGTCCTGACCCCTTGATTTAGTTCTTCCTATTCCCTTTTGGAAGGAGTTTGGCACAGGTGAGTGAGGATTTTGCCTGCAGAAGCGAAAAATCGGCGAAGGAACCATGCATATTCTTCTCCTAAAGCACCTCCCTCCCACCACTCTCAGTAGGAATATGGATTAGGTTGCCCTGTCTGCCAGCCCTTTTGCCTGTTTCTGGCAGGTTACCAATGCTGTCTGATGGATGTTTTTCTCTTTCTGTCATGGCTTTACACTATTATCTTATTTTCCATGCATCATCAGCTGCCTGCCTGTGACAGAGCGGTTTTGAGCATTCCTTGCTGCCTGCAGAATTTGGGGATGAAAGTTGGATGGATTGGTAACCCATTCAGCCATCCGGTTGCCTGCACATGCTTTTGTTCCAAGAGCATATAGTGAATAAAGACATCGTGTTAAGGGGCGAGGGAGGGAAACAAAGCGTTTTAATATTTGTAGTTGCTTTCTAGGCCTTTCACAGCATCGCTTTGTCTACGTGAGCTGCATGAATTTGCATGCTGGAGCGCAGCCGCCCAGGGCCCCCGCGCCTCCACCCCGGTTGGTCGTTCTACCTTCTGTTTCCTCTTGCTTCCCTTTCATTGTTTCTGCTTCTCGTGTGCCCCCTCCCAGCTTCCCTCTTAACGTGTATTTGTGCTTTTTCTTTTTTTTTCCCTCTCATGCTTGTGATCATTTGATTTCAGCTTCCTCTGAAGCCTGCAGAGCTGTTTGGGGATGGCTCACCTACTGCTCTTGCTCCGCAGCTGAGCCCGAAGGGTGCCTGGAGCATTGCAGTTGGTGAGGGTGTGCGTGGGCTCCTGTGCTGGAGCTGAGGGGGAGCTGGCTGTATCTAGCCTGCTGACAGTCTTCCACTGGTCTGCAGCTTCCTCCAGCATTTTAATGTTTTTTCCTGGGTTCCCTTTTTAGCTCCCACCACACTCTGAGACCAGCTGGTTTTCCCAGTCAGATGTGCTGTCTGTATTCCCTTGTGCCCAGTTCTTCTTTCTTGTTGAAGGTGGTGTGAAGTATGGGGTAACCACAGAGCACCCACTCACCTTGCTCTTTTCCTCCTTGGCCTTAACCTCCTTTTTACAGCAAACATCCCTGGGATGGGCAGCTGGATTTCTCTTTTTTTTCCCCCCCCCCCCGTCATTTGTCTTTAGTGTGGAAAAATATAAAGACTTGCCTGCTCTGATGGTTGGGAGATGCATGGAAAACGAGTGGGATTTTGACATGGAAAATCTCAAGTGCGAGAGGCTTGATTAGAGCAGTTGTGGTTTTTATTCAGACTCCTTGTAATTTTGTGGTTTTGCATGTTTGTTTGTAACTTTTTAATGCTTACTTAACTAAAATGTTTGGGAGAAAAGCTCCTTCATGTGAGACTTGACACCCAAGCCCTTCACCATTTAAGGCTGAGAAAGCTCTAAATATAAAGAGCCAGGTTGTAGCACTTCACTGCAAAGCTGAAAGGCAGTTAGTTATATTTTATTTTTCTCCAAAAAGGAGAGGAAAGAGAACAAGGAAAAGCACAGTAAGGGTATCTGACCTGTCATCTCCATGAGTGTATGACAGGAGAAGCACAAGTGCCACTTGTTGTTCATGATGGACACCACTTGAAAGAGGTATTGGAGAGTCATAGTTGAGTGTTTCTGTCTGTCAGAAACCACGTAGGTGGTTACTGTGAGCATCTGAAGGCAGGGGCAGGCAGTTTGAGTACCTGCAGAGCAGGACATTCAGTGCTTTCAGCCCCTTCAGTTTTGAGGGAGGAACTACTTTAAAATGAGGTAATGAAGGTTAAGTTGTAGTTCTTGTTATCGCGATTGAAAATGACAGTAAGTCATCAAAAGCAACATATATTTTGGTGTCAGTGCCATGTCTGACTGATGTGATGGGTTTTCTATTGCTCCTGCATTGTTGCATGTAGGAGATGAGAGAGATCTTTCATTAGAGGAACACCTTGTGAATGTTTCAGTTTGCTTGCAGATACTAAGGAGATTACAATGACAGTTTCAGTTTACTGTGACAGTGTTTCAGGTGTTTGAATTTTGGAGAAAGATACTGCAATATTTACTGTATCATACTTGTTATAGATACTGGGCAAATACTGAGCTGCTGCCTGGGTTTTCACTTTCAAGATTCTGCTTGGTTCTGAAATATTGTTTTATTATTTTTTCCTTCTTCCGAGTAGTAGTGACTTGTCTTCAGTTCCTGTTCTTCAGTGCAGCTCAGGGGCTAATAAGGTTAATTGTTGTACTGGTTTCGAAAGCTGATGAAGACCTTGATCTTACATATGCATCTGAGATACGCGGCACTGCAGTATGTCATTAACGGAGGTGCATCCCATCAGCTATGCACAAATTAAATGTACAGAGTCACCTACTTCAAAGCAGGGTTTGTCTGAAGGCACACAATTTGTGTGCAAGCCTGAGACAAACTTGGGGTGGGAATTGTGTTCCTCTTTGGGCTGTTAAAAGGCTCCTCCAGATTTCCAGCTGAGCTTCTGGGTGGTGCTGATAGGACCTGGGGCTGGTTGGCCACGCAGATTATGCAGAAGCTGTCAGCCCAGGCACTTGTGACTTGTGTGACACAAGAGGGGCGCTTGCTGGGGCTTTCTAGCACAAGATAAGCACCTGCCCATATTCAGGATGGGGTTTGGAGGAAGGGGATTTTTTTCCTATCATAGATAGACTGCTGAGACCTACATTTTATCTTAAGGAGGTGGTCCCTTCCTCCTATCCCCCTGTAGTCTGAGAAAGCTTGCTTTTTTTTCTGTGGTTTTTTTTTTTTTTAATCCTCAGTGTAAGCATACATATAGCCTGTGGCATGTAGAGGAGTGAAGATAGAAAGCTGGACATGGGTCTCTATGTGCTCAGAGTTGAGGGTGATTTAAAAAATTTTTTTCTTCTTGCACAATTGAGATTTTGTTCCATGGCTACACTGTAGATTAGGAAGGTTTACCTCATTGTTGCTTGGGAAAAAGCAAAGAGGAGAAATGGTAAGGTGGCTAGTGTTAAGAGTGAGCACTGTGTAATGACACAGATCCAGGTTTCTGATGTCTGGTGGATCGTAAGCCATTTAAAGGAGGAGTAAAGCCATTTAAAATGAGGATAGCTTGCCAGCCCGCTGTGGCAGAGAAGCTGTTTCTGGAAGAGGTGGGTGAGGAGTCCTCTAGTTCTGCTTGGTATTGTACTGAGGTCCTAGAAGTACGAAAGGATCTTGGAGAAGCTGGAGAACATGCCGGGTTTGTATTGTGCCATACTGGTAGAGTTTAACAGCAAGGCTTAGCAAGGTCTTCAGATGAGATGGCCAGGTCTTCATGAGGGCCAGGTGCTAGGACCTCTAGATAGGTGTGTGCTGAAGTGTTGTGATGTGCTGCAGATCCTGGACAATTAATGTGGTGTCTCCAACCTCTGGGCAGGCGTACAGAGAGATTGTCAAGTCCTCAAATTAACTTGTACTTCCCTGTCAGTCTTGTTCCAGATTTGGTTATGGTATGGTAGAGGCTGTGCTGCTTCTCTTCTATGAGCTGCTTGTGACAAAAGATGGAAGTGCAGATGCATTTGGTAGCCTTTGGCAAGATCTGTGTTAATATTAGCCATAAGGTCATTTTTTTAGCCGCAGTAATGTTAATATTAATATTAACCATATTTACTGCCTTAGTGTGGTTGTAATTTTTCTCCCCCTCATGCAGTTCAGGTCTTCAGAAATCCTGCTGGCTGTCCCGTTCAGCAGACAGAGAGGGCTGCCTGATCTGCTTTCTGAAGATTGTAGAAAGATGTTTACTGTTTACAGGTTATTTTTTTTTTCCAGTATGTAGTGAAAATAGGAGGTGGAGTCAAAGCTGGTGGCTTGGGGCCTGTTCCATGAAATGCTTTGGTGGGAAACGTGTAGGAAGGGTGGTGGAAAGTACACTCTTTTAATTTTAAAAGGTTTTTTTTTCCCCTGCCTTTCAATTGCTGAGGTCTGTAGCTTGTATCTTGTGGAACCATGACCTGAAGAAGCTGGGAAAACTCACCAGCTGCTCCTGGCAGGATGACTGTGACCTCTTCCTGAAAAATGTTAATCTCCCTTAAAGTTATCCCTGGTTTCATCAGCGGGGGTTCAGTGGCTGAAACACACTTCGAGTTGTACCTAAAGCTTTCCTGGAGATCTTGGCCAGTTCAGAGCAGCTACCTCCTTGTTTTAAATGGATTTCCTGCAGGGAGCTCATTGAACCAACACTTGAGTTCATTTCTGTAGACAGCTCAAAGTGGTTCATGGTAAACTGCAAGCTGGCACAGTTCAGCTGCATGTCTTGAAAATTACCTGAGTCCAGCAACTGAACTAAGATGATGTGTTCTAAGCTTGTGCTCTCTTATGATTTCTGTATGTGCTGCTTATTAGTTGCTACTAATCAGTGATAAGATCTAGCTTTGGGACCTTGCTGTGCCCGTTGGAATGTGGTACTTTGCCTTTGCTTTTGGCATTAACAGGTGATCTGCATTGCGAGGCATTCTGCATCCTATTTCCTCAGGTACTGGCTAATGAAATTTACTGCTGGCGACAGATAATTAGAAAGTGGAGGAACTAGGCTTCCTGTAGTTTGAGGAGACTTGTTGGTTTTAGGTTGAAAATCTGTATGTGAGCAGATTTTGTATAGATGCGTTTGCATAAATGGAAAATGAGTCTGTTCAGTCAGCATTTGGGAAAAAAAACAGCAGAACAGCCATGTTAGGGCACCTTTTATCTTGGCAAAATGAGCTGAAACTTCAAGTGGGATGTCCAGCGACCACCCTACTTGAATCATAAAAGAATCACTGTAGGAATTTTACGTTCTGAATTTGTTTTGCAAGCGAGTCATATGAGAATCCATTCTCTGAAGGATTTAAAAATGATAACGTAGCATGTCACAATTCTGAGATTCTTACATAGTATTTTCTCTGTTTCTCAGGCTGATTCGGAGGAGGATATGGAAGAGCATCCACAAGAGCAAAGGTAAGCAAAACTCAAGTGAAAACAAGAGTATTGAAGCTCATTTTGATTTTGGCTTTAGGAATTACCAAAGTGTAATTGGGCAGACTACTAAAAATTACTTTTTCTCCTGCATGTTAAGTAGATTTTTTTTTCTTGTGACCTTTGATTTTCTCAACTTAATGTTAATATTGATTTGTTAGCAAAACCAAAAAATAGTGCTCGGTGTATGCAAGACTGAAATACCCTCTTTCATCTCTTTCTCTTAATTCTGTCTCTAAGATGAATTTGCTTCTCATTGCTTTCACTTAAAACAAATGTGTTTAATTCTGCTTTATTGTATATTTTGTAATTGATTTCTTTAAAGCAGGGGACAGTTTTCCGTTACAAAATTTGTGAATGTATATAGTCTTGGAGTGTTAATTTGTGCTGAGGCGGGGAAAGAGGTAAAGGAGACTTAAAGCCAAAGGCTTATTGATGTGTTGCTGTGGAACAATAAATATCCTGCCCTATGTCTTGAAATCGGATAAATAATAAAGCTCTTAAGAACTGTAGCCTCAACTCTGCTGTTTCTGTTAATGTCAGGCCTTCTCTATTTTGAAGGGTTTGGTAAATAGCATCACAGATTATTTTTTAAATACACATTTTGTTGCCACTGAGCGTCCAGGTTAAAATGCTTGGACATCTACCAGTGAAACACTTCCTTCCTTTGGTATGTGTTAATGTGGGTACAGCTTTCAGTGCCATGCCAGCCAGAAAGATCACAAGACTTAAAATAAACATACGTAACAGCACTGTTCTCTGATGACTGCAGTTAGCCAGAAATGCTTTTCTCATTTATCTCCAGTCTTTGCCCTTAGCTTAGGTTTGAGAGCAAATAGATCTGATAAAACACAAGGTTTGCTGAGAGCTGGCAGAAGGAGTAAACCCAGGGGGCGGGAACGGGCTAGTTATGATGGGTCTGTCCTGCATTGCAGTGCTTCTTTGCGTGGCTTTCCCCCTTTTTGCCCCATTGAGAGCCTTATCATCTGAACCCTGCATCACATTAAGGCTCCTGTGCCTCATCTCTGTGGGAATTACAAAGATGGTATAGAAACAGGATGTGAGAATTACTGTGGTCTCTGACAGCTGGTGCTGATTACTTGTGCTTGCCTATGTCCCCCAGTTCCCACCTGCATTGGGTTTTTTTCTGCCTCCTCTTGTGAAAAGAGGGGTAAACTATTGAAAGCTGGCATTTCCCTGCACAAATACAGAACTTTCTAATTTTTTCAGCTGGAAACTGCTATGATTTCGACATAAATTTTTCACTCTGTACCTTTCTTTATTACCTGCATGCTTGCTTTATTGAGAGGAAGTCAGAAGGCAACAGTCTCTAAAGTTGTGCTTAAGGTGGTTTCTGAGATTTTTGTTAGTAGGCAGAGAGATGTAGTTTAGGTGGGAAAAAAAAAATCTCCACTTGCCTATTTTTCTCTGGAGGTGGATGGAGTAACTGGCTACTATGGCAATAATAAAAATATTGTTGAAAGATAATTAGTTCTTGAGAGTTAGATAGGAAAAAGTGGTTTAGTTGGTTTTTTCTTTTGGTCATTCAGGTGCTTAAAGATTTTTCCAGTAATTATTCATTTTCAATAATGAACTTTCTTTCTGAAGGTAACGTTTATAAGGTTCACTTGCATGGATGGAAACATCCTTCTGTTGTCATACTGAAATGCTTCAGGAAACTTGCCTAAACAGACACTGGCTTGGGTGCATCTTTTTAACTGCTTTCGTTTGCTGCTGTATGTAAACACCAACCTGAGTGTGCTCTGTATACTGAAGGAATGTTAGTGTAGACTTTATGAAGAAGACCCAACAAAGGTACGTTAGAAGGAGTAGAATTTATTAGTTTATTTCCAGATTAGTTTTTATTCCCTTGGCTTATATTACTGCATGGTGAAATCATGGGGATTTCCTTTTCCTGTAGCAGCAAAACCTGAAGCTTGCAGCATCTTCATCTCATTGTCTGACAGCATGCCATGGGGAAATCAGCTAAAGCTACTGTAATTTGATGTGAATTCCCTGGAAGCAAAGCACCTTAAAGTAAGGATATGAGCAGAAATGAAAGGCGATAGAGCAATCAGAAATTTCCCCAGAGCTGAAGGAAGTACGGAGAGTTCATAATCTTGAGGCATAAAAGAGAAAGTCTCTTCCCAAAGCATTGTTTTATTCAGTTTTTAATTCTAGGTTAGTGGGCTCTCTTGGGAGCTTGCTAACCTACTTTAAGAAAAAAAAACAAAACCAGTAAGGTATCAGCAGCCTTTTAACTGACTTCCTGTGCATGGGCATCACATGATCTTCCTTTTGGGGTGGGCTTCTTGGTTTGCTCTTGTCCTTGTGGCAAGTGCACGGGGAAGACGGATATAGTCTCATTATTTCTGCCTTAGGTTTAGCTTTAACAAATAGAGAAATTTGCATGGAGGTAAAAGACGTTATCAAAATATCAACTTCTGTGAAGAGCTATTTGGGAGGTGAATGAGAAACTATTGATTTGGAGGTCCGTGGGTTAGATCATTATTAACTCCTTAATTTCCAGCCTGTTACTCCTGCCTTTCTGATTGCTTGGAAGCTACCACATGTTGCTTTCTAGTGTTTTGTGTCACTCTGGATCAGACTTTGAAATAAGAAGTGCAGCACAGTAGATACTTGAGTTGCTGGATATACTGTTTCAGGCCACAGACTTCGACAGAACTAAACCCGTGTGTATTTAGACTAGCCTGTTAAAAAGCTTCAAGTTTCATAAAAAACTTTTTGTTACATTTGAAAGTCAGCAGTAAAGAGATGCCTTCCAGAACAGCTTTGTCAATGACAGGTGTTGACAAGAAGAGGTTTTGTTGTTGTGTTTGTAATTTTGTTGTTTTGGGGTTTTTTCCCCCTTCATCCTAGTGACTTTGCTTGCCACAACTGGCAGTAGCAAATTTTGAAGATTTGGATGCTTCCTAAAGCACCGTAATGAGTCAAATGAAGTCTGACACAAATGAAGGGACTTCACTGTTAGGTGATGTGCACAAATGATTCTATCAAAATTTTTAGCTTTCTTCTTCAAGGAAGTAGTCACTGAACTAAAAAAAAAAATAATTTCACAATATATGACATAGTTAATATTTGGGTTTTGAGGACTTCTCGAGAAAGGCCTTTGAGGATCCAGTTTCCCAGCTGACGCATTAAACAGCATTTGCATCAGAATAAACTGCTGTGCTCAAGATGGGGAGCACATATTCTTACTATGTGATGCGCAGTAGTTGTCTATGAGAAAGGAAAGCCATAGAATACTAGGAGTATGGTATGTAATTAGCTAGTAAGAGAACATTTTCCAGCCTTTGCCTGTGACAGGGCATATTTTGCTTTGAGAAGATAGCTATCAACTCCTAGGAAAATTATGAGTGTGATGCAGTTAGCTCAGTCAAGCATTTCTGTTGAGCCTTTGCCTTTGATCGCTGGAGAGCGTTTGACCCTCTGGACTGGAGCTGCTTGGGGCAGTAGATGGTATCGGCTCCCAGTGGGTTCCTGCTGGGGTGTCAGTGCAGCCTGGGAGTGACAGCTGATGCCTGGCACTTTGACCTCTTCTGATTGCCTGATGGAATTACTCCTAATTCTGTCTTTTTTGCTGTGTCTGTGAAATAGTGCTCCAGACGTGGAAGAGAAATTGAAGGTGAAGGTAGCCGAGGGAGTAGCTTACTGGTTGCTTGAGAGACAGCAAAGCAGTTAAGGTGCACAGACTGCAAAATTACTAGGGGTTTAGTGCGTACTTACGAGATGTAGTTGGATACTTAAGAGATGTAGTTATAATGCTTGCTTCAAGAAAAATCCAGAGTGGCAGGGAGAGAATGAGCCTGCTTCGTGTTGTGAGGTCATACATTGCATTTCCTCCCTGGCTACAACTTCATCTCCAGTCAAGAGGCACAAATGAGGTCTGGCACCATGGATGGACTATTAAGACACTTCAGAACTGACTCATCCTTCCAAAAAGCCTGTGGTCTTAGTGCCATAATTTTTGACAGTCCAGTTCTTGGAAAGTAATGGCATGGGACTGGTGGTATGCCTGTGTACTAGATAACTAGCTTGGGTGGTGGCTAAACCAGGAAAAGAAGGATTGAAAAATATGTTAGGATCAATCAGATTTTCTTTTTCCTTCTGCTTTTTCTTACTGAGAAAAAGAAAAATTGATTTTGTGCAAGAAGAAATGTCTGAATATTAAAAAAAAACATGGCTTTATGTTGTGTTTATTTTTAAAACATCTTTTATTAAAATCAAGCTGAGTATTCATTGACAAAGTGTTTCAAAATGAAAAGCTGAAAAGTAGTTTTGTGAGTGTCAGTGAGTGCTTGAACTGTCTGAAAGGAACCATCTTAAAACAATATTTTCAACCTAAGCTTTTATGGAGTACTATTGATCATTTAGATTGTCATTAAGCTTATTCCCAAAAGCATTTTAAAAATTACATGAGGACTTTTCCAAGGATATATGCTTGATCCTAACTTGTAATAATGAAAGCTGTTTTTATTAAGTTTTTAATAGTTTTTATTTTGTTTTACAAAAAAAGCAGAAATCCATGTGTGTATTAAAAAAGAAAACAAAAAGCTGCTTTTCTTGGGAAAAAGCTTTTTAATCCCTATTAATTTACTTGCATAAGGTAACACATTTCTACAGTATGCACAGAATATGTGTTTTCAGTTTGTACCAAAAGCTTCTTCAATATTGGTTACCTTATGTTTTTAGTTGATACGTCATGGCTGTTGTGTCCCAGTTGCAATTTCACTAGATCACCAAGGCACTACTAATTTTAATTTTTCCTGGATGCCTAAAGAAATTAAATTTACTTTACATAATCTTAGAATTAAGTGAGTGGAAACAAGTTGCACATACCTACCTGTTATGCTTGGGTGAAAAATCCCTAAAGAAACACCTGTAGGGAACACAGAGGATGACGTGAAATTGGACTAAAAAAAGCTTGCTGAAGAGAACTGCAAAGAGGTCAACGAAGTTGGAGGTTCTCTTGTAGATGAAGAAAGCGATTGTTTTGGAAGGAGCTATGAGTGTCACTCTTCCTCTCCTTTCTTACACTTCTGCCAGGCACAGGCAGAGTGCCAGGCTGAACTCCTGCTGCTTTAATTGTTTATCTCTGTTTTATGTGTGGCAGTCGATTCACTGATGTGATGAACTTTGCCTTGCTGAACTTCGTATTAAATGTTGTTAGGGACAGCTGTGCCCTTGTGTGCATTGCTTCTTCCAAAATACTGGTCCTTTTACAAAATTACATTGCTTGCCTGCTGGTACAGGGGGTAAAAAACTTTTTTTTCCCTGAGACATTGCATGGCAGTGCTGTGTGCTAACAAAGGTTTCAGCTATTGTTTATTTATTTCTAAATTGCTTTCAGACATTTAATAAATGAGAGCAGTGGCCTAGGCCAGCTGTGCTGTGTTTCACACCAAACTGAGGATCTGATGCTGTGGCTTTTTGTGATCAGGAGTTAATGGCAAATGAGACAGTCCTGCAGTGTTTTGCAAAGAGCTGTCAAACTTTTGTCCTCGGCATAGGTCCTACGTGACCTTGACTGAAATATTTTAAAGGTGATGCATGGCCACATTTAGTAACTGTTGGATTTCCCATCATCACAATCTTGTCTGTTTGTATTGAACAAACCTTGCTGGAATCTATTTTCCTCACTGTTGTGAGCCCTCTGGGACTGGAAGATGTTCATGATTGGACCAGAGACTCTTTGATCTGTGGGCTCATATGCTACCTAAAATGGACTTTCCCATCTAAGGATGACAATTTGACTTTGAGAAATTAAGACAATCTTGGTGTGGTAGTTGCAGATTGGTGCCTTTGCTTTCATATGGCTCATGGTGCCTTGAAAAGCCACACAGGCTTCTATGGAAACACCAGTTCCTATACTGGTAAAAATAGCAGGCAGTGGCTGTCTCCTCCCAGCTGGGGCTGTGAGGTCATTGTTTGCACCAGGATTAGTGTATGTGAATTGGGTTTGTGGATATGTGCTACAGGAAAAAACTTTCTTACATGTAGTGACTAGTTTTAAATAGACAAGTAAACTCTGCTTCACATTTTAGTGTCCTGTATCTATCTTTCTTTTCTTCTGTTAATAATTTCTTCACTCAGTTCTCTTGTGTACTTTTTTATGGCGTCTCAACTTTATTTTTAAGTTCTGCCCAGGCATGACCTGGGCAGAACTTAA
>NW_016690193.1:4119878-4211513 GCF_001604755.1 Lepidothrix coronata
CATCTGTATGCTTAGAGAAGAGGGGAAAAAAAAAAAGAAAGTAAAACAAAAGTAAACAGCTGCCGTGGCATGTTTGTCTATGTCCATTTGTAAACTTAGTGTACCCTTAGCCTGTACTTGCTGCTTCTGTAATATAAGTAGTTCAGAATAGGAACTTTCTTCTTATACTTTTTCATTTTAGTACATTAATAATGGATTTCAGATGTATTTTAATCTCCTTCTGATTTGTGGGCAGTGGGCCACAAAAGATTTAACTTTATGTCTATACATTTATTATTAATAAATTATTTTTACCACCATAATAGCTGTTTCTTGGTTGCCCTTAAGAGAACTTAATTTGCAGTAATTTTAATTTTACCATTATGCAGTTGAAGGGTAGACATCCAGTGTCAGCAGTCTGAAAATTGACACCCTGTAAGAACTTAGCTTCATAGTTTTTCCAGTGTTGCAGATTGGCAAATTGTGACAAAATAGAAAAAAGCCAAAACAACAGTTGGCTCACTTCTAGGAATTTGCGTGGAGTCCACTTCCGAATGATCAACCCCAGCACTCTGGTTTGATTATTATAAGCACAGCATAAAATTTACCTGAAAGCTATCTAATGCAGAGTAATAAAGAGTGATAGACAATGCAGTTACCTGCCTCTTATCTTTCTAGAGGCTCAAAGGTAACACAAATGTAGCTTTTAGTGCCTTTTGTATTTTTATTTGACCAGGAAATGTGCTCTGAGAAAGCTGTGCTCATGCCCTTGCAGTGGCTCTGAGTGCATGACTTGTGGGCAAATAGGTGAAGGATCCTTTTCAGTAGTTTTAGTGTTTGCCATAGTAACACAAGTAAAAACATGGACAGGGAAACAAAGCAAATAGCTCATCAATACCACTTCAATATTGGTTATAAATTCAAGCCTGAGTTTTAAATTGTCTTAAATACCATTCTGTATCCACTGTCTTTGGTAGCTGCTTTGGAAAGAGATTTTTTCTTTTTGATGATTATTGCAAAATGACCAACTCCCGTCTTCATCAGGACAAAATGGTCCTGTCCGTTTCAGGGAGGGGAACAGTATATATCAAATATTATACTTGCACTTGAGGACAGCGTGTATTAGCTCTTTTGCAGAGTTCTGAATTCTCACTGCAAATATTTGCTTTATATTTGTAGAAGAGTTTGCTTTCATCAAATAAGCTAATCGCCTGGGAGAAACACATGGGCAGTATGAATAATTTAGGTGTCTGCTAGTCCTCTCAGGGGTCCACCATTCTGTGTTATGTCCAGGCTGCCAACTGAGATAAGGAAGATAGAGGGCAAAGCTGGTGGTGTTGATAGGCACCTTATCTTCCTCTCCACCACCTGGCCCTAAAGTGGTGTACAAATAAAGCTGAGGGTTTTTTGTATGTGTGCATGTGTGTGTCTTAATAACTTTTAGAAATAGCAATGGAAATATAATTAGATGAGGATAACTCAGGATATTTTGTGTGTATGAAACAGACCTTGCTTTCTGTAGAACAGTTGGACTTTATATAAATTTTAAACACGGAAATTTCTCAGTCAAAAGCAATCACTGTGAAGAAGCTTTTTTGCTCAGAATTATGAGGAAAAGAAGCGAGAAGGGAAAAATATTTTCCAAGAGGAGGGTGAGAAGTAGCCCTCTCTTCTTGTTTTTGCTGAAGTTCTCATGTTCTGATGAGATGCTGCTTTAGATTATGTCTGTTTCAAGATACTGTTGTGGTACCCAGTGAGCTGTAGTTAGCGGTTTACCATCTCACCCACCTGCATACCAGAACATTCTTGATGGTGAAATCAAGAAAATTGAAGTGCAAAATAATGCTTTTAGTTACTGCCTGATAAAAGCCAGCTTCTACTTCAAAACTTTGTGAAGACACGTGAAGAAGCTGTAAGGACTCGGAAGTAAAAATGAGAAAGTTAGGATGGTGTATCATGTTCAGTGCTGTTGAAAGCATGGTTCGTGCTGACTCTGGTTTATGGTTTTGTTGTGTTTCAGATAGAAATTGGATTTTATGAGAAAGAAAAAGTTCTGTTAAAATGTTTGCTTGCAATAGCATGCTCCGTAAGGAGACATGAGAAATGCAGAAAACAATATTTTTTAAGCCTAAAACTTCTTTCAGCCAATGTGATGGTGCCAAATGCAGTCATGTAACTGAGCTTGCATTATGGAAGAAGTCAGTTCCTTTGCAGTACTAAGATTTGAAACTGGTCTGGCCTTTGGAGACACTTGTATCAGTAGGATGATAATTTGACATACATCAAAATTCTTCTTAAGACTTTCAGAAACCTGAATTTTATATATATATATACACACATATATATGTGTGTAATATATATACACACATATATATGTGTGTATATATATGAAAGAACAGACCTTAAACCAAAATTGTTCTGACATAAATCATTGCATATTGCTTTTCAGTTTTTAAAACTGCAATGCCTTATTTTAATGTTTTCTCTGGGTCCTGGTTATTTTCTTTGAGAGACTGAAGCATAATTCCGTTGTTATATATCTCTCCACCTCTCAAAAAAAAAAGCTAACTTCAAATTGAATAGGCAATCTCAGCTTTACAAAGTAGATAGAGGTAAAGAAACAGTTTTTATTGTGTTTATCTTGGTTTCTGCTACTGTCTGCCTTGTTGGTAGCACATTTCTGTTTATCTCCTGAGGGAAATTTCCCAGCTTTTTTTAATTGTGTGAATGCTGATACCTGATCTAATGGAAAGTTAATAATCTCTCTGTTTACTGTTCTTTGTTGTACTTTGTGACCTGTGAATGCTGCCATGTTCTTACAGCCCTGTTTTCCCTCCTGAATTACTGGAGGGCTTCTCCTAATCACGTGTGGTAGGTATATGCTTGAAAAGCTTTTGTGGATCCCAGGAGAGGATCCAAAAGGAAATTGTCATACAGACTCTCAGATTTCTAGAAGCTCTAGGGCTTGGCTTTGAGACACTGCAAGGGCTGTTATTGCCTTCTGCACACTTCTTTCAGAGTTGACAGTATGATGTGTTTAGCACCGGAGAGAGAAAAAACAGATGCATGCTTATTTTTATATTATTTGTGGGGAGGATCCTTTGTAGGGTTTCCAAGGTCTTGACATTCCTGCGTATTGTGCTGCCTTTTAACTTCATGGCTGTAGTGCACTTGGATGAGAGGTGCAGTTTCCACAAGCAGTTGAAAACGCACGTGTGCTGGATTTTTTAGGCTCTCGGACTTCCTCACTGCTTCTATCGGAGTGCCAAAGTGCACGGTGTTCTCAAGGCTTTTCTGGGTAAGAATATGTAAAAGCTGTCAATTACTCCTCTGTTACAGGCTGGCAGTTTCATAAACAGGTGTGGTCTATGGGGACATTCCCCCCATTTAAAACCCATCATCACAACATAGCTGTTGTCATTGCCCAACAGAGCTGAATCCTGGGAGAGTTGTAGGATAACAGCAGAAGTAGTTGAATTCTACTGAATTATCTGACAATACAGTAGTTTTATTTTCTTGGAGGATAAATTGCAGTGGTTCTTTAATAAAAAGGTTGGTTACATTTGGTAAAAAATAAAAACTAACGGTAAAGTTTAAAGTAATTACACTCTTGACTGCTGCTAGTGAGACACTGCTTAGAGTATGAAGATGTACATTGCATGAAATTTTAGAGTTGTAGATACTAGATGTCATTCTGAAAGATTTGATTGCCTTTGCAGTATTTAATGCAGAAGTTACTGTGTGAAGTTGTTTGCTCTCTACTTGAAAAGTAGGGACAGTCTATGAAGAATTATTGGAAGTGTTCAAAACTGAAATATAAAAGGTTTGTCTCTTCACCTTTGGATTCTACCAAAGTTATTGGCAAGTGACTATGATCATGCACAGAGCTGGACACTCCCAGTGTTGGTGCAGTCTGGGCATCAGGCACCAGGTCCTGGCTGAAGTAATGCCATAGCAGGTTGGCTCCGGCACCACAAAGTAGCTGCAAATCCTGAACATTTTGGAGTAGCAATGCTGTCACTATAAATGAGTGCTGCCCAGTGCAATGGTTACACTGGTGCCTTGATATTAAATGTCTAGGTGGAGGAGCAGTGGGGTTTTGCTGCAGGATGTGGCAGGAGGAGAGGTGGTTTTCTTTCCCCTCATAAAGTGCCCACTGTCTGGCTGGGTGCTCAGCAGTGTTTGTCTCACAACAAACTACACTGCAAGGTTGCCTGAGTGCTGTTTGTTCCCCTTTTCATCCCCTCTGGGCTCATTGAACCCTTGTCCCAGCCAGACCTTGAGTGACTGTGCATCTGAGGAGAGAGCAGGGTAGTGGCTAAGTGGAGAAACCAATAATGTTACTGAGGCTATAAAGACTATTTTGCAGTATTGTAAGTATCCCATATGCTTACAATGCCACCATGGCATTCGTGTATTGCCCATCGCTTGCCTGAAATCAGGTGAATGTGGAGGGTATGGCAGTGTTCATATTGCACTGGTCATGATAAAAAATGTGTTTCAAAGCAACAGAAGAACTGTAACTACAGCAGCCAGGCAAGGTTCACCTGCACCAATGACCTGGAGGTGGCCCATGGTGATAGGCAGGATCCATTCCCACTGCCAGTATCTGGTCTCTTCTATGGGACCAACTGGGTGGTGGAAGAGGAGCAATTTCAGGACAGTGCTTTAGATGCTGGAAGGAAGACTGGTCATCTTTCACTCCTTGTGCAGTGAGAAAGGTTTCATCAGAGAATGGTCAAGGAGTTTAATTTGGTTGCTTTGAATTGCCCTCCCGAGCAGCCTGTTTTTCCTAGTCCTTCACAGGAAGGGGGAATGATAGGTTTCTAATTTCAGAGTCCAGGGTGAGGGAGTGCTCATGTACCCCCAAGCTCTCCTGCCTCCGCTGCTTCCTGTGGTGTGTGCACCTTCCCCTTGCTGCAGGGGGCAAGGGGGCAAGGTAACAGGTGAACCTGTGGCAGCCTTTTCAAATCCCCAGCATTTCTGATCTGCCTGGCCTGCCCTTGCCGTCTTTGTTCAGGTTTTCACGTAAGTTCAGAGACTTGAGACACCCAGCCTCAGTTTGTATTATTCTGGGGCAAAAGCTGTGGCTGCATCTTTGATACCTCAGGACTTTCTGCTGCAGAAGCAAAGGGTACTCTGCAACCACCAGACCTTTCTCCAGAAGCTGCTGCTTAACAGATTGTGTCTGCTTTGGTGCACAGGGCTCTTCTCTTTAGTCTCATGCCTCTTACTACAGCTCAGAGCAGCATGCTGGATAAGGCAAAACCCAGCTGAAACAGGACGCTGCCATGCACGCACGGTTGCCTGGCTGGTGGGAGAGAGGCTGTGCAGCCGGTGAGTTGCACATCATGCTGGTGAGACATCTTGCCTAATGTGGTGCAGGAAACTGCTCGGATGCGATGCTGAACCTGTCTGGGCTAGAATTTGTCAGCAGGGGAAGGACGGGGTGGAATTGCAAGAGAGGTGAGGGTCGTCAAAGTGTATGGTAACAAGTGAAAAAATTAAAGGTTGTGAAGAGATTAAAAAAAAGCAAAAAAAGAGGATCCCTAATAAAACTACAAAGTGAACAAAGGTACTGGCAGCTAGGGAGCAAATGAGAGCTTGCTCCTTTCAAGTGGTTGGCCAAACTGATAAGGGACAACAGCAGATTTCAGTCTAACCATGAAAGATACACAATAGCAAAAGGGAAGTGAAATGAGAGAAAGGAGGGAGTGACTGATTCATAACTGCTTGTGCCTTGGGTAACCACCACCTCCGTTCATGTCAAATGGTTTTAAGGGTCCATGCAAAACAGAATCAAGAGAATCAAGTCTCCCCACTGTGGCTGTCAGACATGTGCTGCACACTCATTTGGTGTCAACTATTATGCAGGGTACTGAGCAGTCAGCAAGTCAGACCTCACGAGTGACATTGTAGGTCACTTCTTAGATTTTGCCTACATAATATATTTTGGTGGAATTACATTGTCTTATTGATTGCAGTTGTGAGTTGGCATTTTAAAATTAAGGTGTCCGCACATCAATAAACATACAAACAGTAAAGACTTGAACACAGAGATGATGAATATGCTAACCATATAGAAGCATAAATTGTGTAATTCATGTTTTAACTTCTTTTTAATAAGACTGGAAGAATAAGAAGCACTGTGCTGCCCTTGGGAAGAATGTAATATTGTAGAATAAGTTTTGCAGTCCCTTACTCTTTTGTGGATGTAACATGTCTGCTTAGTTTTTGTGCCTGCCTGCTGGTGCTGTGTGCCATGTGCGTCTCTGCTTTGTGTCTAAATCTTGATTCCTGGCAACTGGAGAAGGGTAGGGAGTTGAAGGGCCTGTACTTGACCGACTCCTTGACCCGTGCTTTACGTGCTTTGTTGCTATTAACTGCCTTTCTTCAATAGCTATTGTCTGATTTCTGTCTTGGTGTGTTCTGTCTTTTATTCGAGGTCTTTGCTGCAAGCCTGCTGCCTACAACTCGCGAGGTGCCTGCTGCCTGCTTAGGTATTTCTGTGGCCTGTTGCTGACCCAGTTTCTGCAGCGTTTAAACTGCCCTTTTGAAAAGAGGACATTTCTGGCCATTGTGAGCATTCTCAGTGTTGCTGGGATAATGTGGCTGATCCCGCAGATGCGGGTAGTCGCTTTAAAACAAACATGCACTTCTGTCCTGGTCCTCCTGCTTTCAGTCTTGCTTGGATTTTTTTTTTCTCTCCTTGTAAATAAAAACAATTATTCATGCTTTCTGGTCGTTGAAGTGGTGGGCTGTGTTTTGGTCAACGGTTTGTTCCTGGAACAATTACTGAAGCGTTTGCTGTGCAGGGAGGGCAGGGCAGTGCCCAGCTATATAGCGTGTACACTTCCAAATTTTAAGATAGGAACCTTTGCTTTTGTTGCCAAATTGAGGGAGCTTGTTTGGGACTTGGAGAACTGCAGGTTGCCCAATGTCTTCCGTGATTTTGTTGAGAGGCCTGGTTTGGAGGTTAGGTTGTTCGGGTGCATGTACTAGGTTGGGGACAGTGACACTTGGTTGGAACACTCACACCTTTTGTATTTTTCCTCTACCCACTGAAATCTTGCAAGCTGTAGAAAGGTATGATGAGGTGTCAAAAATGTGACCTTGTGGTAGCTGCAAATCCACATGTTACTTACTGCTGGCTGTGGTTTGGGGCAGCCTCTCAAGCTTCTTTTTTCCCTCTTTTTGCCATACTCCTTCCAAAAGCCACATCTTCCATATTGACATGATTGAAGATCTGCCTTACAAAGCCTCATTGCTCCTTTTTTAGTGTAAAATATTGCTGTGGAGTGACAACCTGTTCAGAGGCTGGATGCACTCGCCAAGCTTTCTGTCACGCTCTTAGGTCAGATGCGTTTGTCTGTCAGTATATCCAACTGTGCCCATAAGAAGGGGCAAAGTGGTTTGTGTTGGTCCTGCTCCTTGGCCCACCTCAGCTGCCCCTCTGCCCATGAGGAGGCCCGCTGGCTTCAGTGAGACTTTGTGCAGGTTCCCATGCAGGACAGTGACATTACTTTGCTTATCTTGCAGAGGAAGAAGAGTTGAGAGATGTATGGCCAGGATCAGTTAAGTACAGTTTTGGGCTGTGGAGAGAGCTTTGACCTGTCTGAAGGAGCATTTCGTCTCGTAGGCAGCTTGAGAAACCCCAAGTGGAGCATGCAGAAGCAGGGTGCACCCTTTCTTGCAGTGGAAACAGATGTCTGGTTTGAGGCTTGTCAAGAAACTAAAAATAGCATTACTGATTCTTTGCCTTTGGTTTCACAGGTGATAATTTCAAGTTGGTGAACTCTGATTACCTTAGCTTTGAAATAAAGGAGGAAATGCAAGAATCTAGGGGAGCTAGAGTCTTAATATTGTACTTGATTGCAAGTACTTTTTAAAACTCATATAAAATAATCAAAAGCTGACTTCCTGCTGTTTTTTTCAGCTAATTTTCCTGCTCTTCCATTTCCCACCAGCTATCCTGCTGAAGGAAGCAAACATTAACTTGTGGGCTCTAGATTCTCCTTGCTGGAATTCAGAGCCATAACACACCTGAGGTTTCTTTAGTGGTAGACATTTTGTTAATAAGCCTGTGAAACAGGGTGTGTTTCATATGGTTCTGCATTGTATAATAGCATAATATTGCAGCATTTTGTATGTCAGAAGAAACGGGCTAGAGCATATGCTGTACATTGCCTTCAGCAGATCCCAGATGTTTTGTAAGGACCCGGTAATTTCTGTGATAAGCGTTGTAACTACTAATCCTGCTAATGCTAAATTTTTTGTATTTTTACCAGTTTGAATTTTCTGGTATAAGTTTTTTCATATCTGTTTACTTTAACAGCATAATGTAGCAAATTATAAATATACAGGAGTACTTAGGAGTAGGTCAGAAATATACACTTTGAGCATGCTTGCTTTTATTAATAGCACTAAGTCATGGAGCTGTCTTTCCATTTTGCCCACCAGAACCCAGAGCACCGAGTGACACAAGACAGGCGAGCTCAGCAAGCTGTTCTTTTCAAAAGGGGCAGCTGGGGGAATTTTGAAGGCTGTCTGCATGGTGCCCTGTCACCATGGGGGTTTACTGGCTCTAGGAGAAAATGTGGAAATGATCCGATGCTGTGGAGGAGGGTTCTCCCTTTCTTTTCCTTCCTGCAGGAGGGGATCTACTTTGAAGTATAACTGGAGTTTTGTATGGGGAGCTGGGAAAAAAAGCTCTTTGAGAGTAGGTTTATATGACTGTTGAAGCATATAGATGAGGGTGGAATTGAACAGTGCTGTCAGTTAATAAAATGTGAGTGAACAATAAAAGTAGTCTGCAATTTTTTTGTTGCTGTTTTTAAGAGGTTCTTCATAAGAAAAAGTTTCTGTATTTTATGTCCTGTCTAAAAAAATATACCACACATCACATATGTAAAATGACATCGATCCAGTAGGTTACAGCACCAGAACAAAAAGCTTTGTCAAGTGACACCAAAACATTTGGAGGGGGACTAAAGAGGTTATAATACATCCCAACTGAGAGAGGTGGAAAACAAGAACAAGAGAGTGATGCTCCTGTAAGATGGAGGTGTTGATTTGGGGTCAAAGCTACTTTTTCAGTGTTGCTATTTGGCTAGTGACTTATCTTTAACTTTTCATCCTTAAGATTTGGTAGTGGCCCATGGGATACGGGGGAGCAACTTCTGTTTCCCTGCTGTATGTAGGACAACTGTGTAACCATAGCTTCACCTTGCAGCACCATGCTTAAAGTACCTTTAAGAAAAGTGTAGCGTTGCTTCTTCTCCTTATATTTTTATTGGCATCATAATTTCACATTCATATGGTATGGCTTATGAAAATGCTTTTCAATGACATGAAAAATCAGGTATTTTTTAGAAATCGTAGTAGTAGTAGTAGTAGTTTGTAGTAGTAGTAGTAGTTTGGACGTAGTTTGTCGTAGTTTGGACATGCTTCACAAAGTCTTGTATGAGTTTCATTTGCTAGAGGAGATAATTAAGTTTTTAATAAATTTGGCACTAATTTTCCTCCTTATAAAACTGAAACATAGCAGTGAGAAAGCTGATCTTGGTGTGTTACTCAAGCAAATGTTTGGGAAAAGGATTTTGTAAGTGGTGCATGGTTCTAAGTTTTTGAGACATACTTTGCTAGCATCTTATCATTTTGTAGAATAAATTACTGCCCAATGCATTGAAACTATATATTGTAGTGTTTGCTTTTTTGCATTTGTAACATTTGAGGCTGTCTGTTAAACTGCTGTGGAAATAACTTGTTCAGTTTTCCATACTGAGCTTGTATTGGTTGCTTGTTTTCATAGACTGGCTTAAACAAGGCATAGTATTGGATCCTCATGGGTAAATTACTATTCATAAAGGTTGATGCTCAAAGATTATACTTTGTTTTTAAAAATTTGGGTGAAATTCACAAACCAGAAAAAAATGCAGAGTCCAGACTGATGTTTTCCACTGTTGTGTCAGATGTACTTTTTGTAGCTGGTATCAGGTGCACTGTCCAGACTGTTGACACCTAAGGAAATAAATTAAAAGCAGAAGTTATTACTTTTTAAAGTTCTAGGTCTGAGTTTTCTTATATTTGCTTAGCTTTCTTTTTAGTTAGTGTTCTTCTTAGTTTTCCTGGATGGTAGTGGTGGTGGGGAGGCGCGAGGAAGGATAGTGGGTTTTTTTTAGTACTTAATGGGTTCAGTGTAAAGGTTTCCTATGGGCTGTTAAGAACTACGAAGCAAATACGTGCCTTCACTACCCTACAGGCCTTCACTCTTTCATTATAAAAAGAAACTAAAAGGCTTGGATTAATGTAGAAACAGAAAAAGGCAGCTCCCATGGGAAGATTGTTACTCTTAATTGCTGTAGAAAGATTATCACTCTTAATTATTAAGCAGGTCAAGCGTATCAATGACCACAGAGCTGTTTCATTTTGCTGAACTGCCCTAACTTAAAATGGTTTCTGTCAAGATAGAAGTTTTTGACTGTGGCTGGTAGGAAAAAAGGAAATGGTTGGGTGCAATGATATTTGACAAGAATGTAACTTCCTATTGCCATGAGCTTTGCAGCCCCACAGTGCTTCCTGTCAGTGCCTCCCTCTTTTCTCAAGGCAGGAGCCAGATTTCCCCAGCCAAAGAACTAGTCTCTCTGGCATGTGAAACACTTGAAGGAGGGTTGCTGCTGACTTGACAGAAGTTGGCCCTTTGCTCTTCGTCATGGGGACAATTTTTGAGTAAAATTGGGTGTGCTTGATGAAATGAATTTTTACTTTAATTGGTGAAAACAGAATTGCAGTTGCTGCTTTAAATAGGTGAAGTCTGTTTTCACGTGGATGTCTTCCTTCTATACTGGTATCCTGTAGACATGCTGCAGGAACAGCAAACATGTTCATTGTTACTTTTATGGAAATGAATTTAGTTGTGGCAGGTGTGATAGAATTGGTATTTGTTTCTTCTGAAATATCTACCTCTTCCTTTGTTCAATTCCTAATTATGTTAGTACAAGACTATGCTTAAAAACTGCCCTTGCCACTAAAATTTTCTGTTGTCATTTTGCCATTGCAAGGACAGAAATACGGACTTAGCTGCCTAGTAAGTAAACATACTTGTGTTCTTGTTAGGTAGAAGGTGGGTGGTTTTGTGGCCTATCTTCTGACTTTTTTAAGGTTCTTTTATCCTGCCTCTTTCATGAGGCCATGCTATGAATTTTGAACTACTTTCAATAAAAGGCTTTGAAAACTGTGGGTAGGGAATGGTGATTTAAATTTCATGGTATTTCAGCATAAGTCTTACAGTTAGTGCTTTGTTTTTAGCTGGAGAAGGCAGCATGTTGACACCATGGAAGCCTTTTCTCTAGGTCCTTCTCCTTGTACTCTTTCTCTAGGGTTCATGTTTTCAAAGTGTCTGAAAAAGTTGTAAGCAGCACATCTCATTTGAAAATGTTTCGTTTTCGGTTTAGAGACTGTGGGCCAGAGTTTGGCTAGACAGTGTGATCTTTCAGAGATGTGGAGTCTCATAGCTTCTCTTGAAGGGATTTTGAGTTGTGGAAGTTGAGCAGTGTTCTTCAGAAAGCAGCCATTTATTTGCATGTATTAAATAGGCCAGGGTGCTTCAGGTTTGAGTGCCTTTCTTAATGCTAATGAATTGAGTAAGATAGGTAAAAATTAACATTGCAGCAATTATTCGTGATCTTAGTGGCAGCTTTTGAAGAACAAACTTGTGTTTTGCAGGCAATTTAAATGTTCTTGGGGGTTTTTTTGGAGGGTTTGGCAACTACAGGATAAGTAAATTGCTGAAAAAAGTGAATTTGGCTATAAAGTTTTGATGTTTAGAAAGGAAAAGAAATAGCATGAGCTGCCTTCGGGGTTTGGGTTTTTATTTTGCATAGTCATGGGCTAGAAGCATTCTTTTTTTAAAAAGACATGAAATGCAGTATTTTCTCACAACCCCATAGGTCCAGGACCTCGTAATTAAATAAATATAAAATGTCAAGAATACCAAGACTCCTGATGGAGCCAAAACTATATGTTTCTAATAGGCAAGTGACTCTTTTAATTTGTCTTGGGATGAACTTAAAAGAAAAGTGTAAACTGTATTGTTTCTGAAATTTCAAATTTAACAGAAGATTGCTGACTTCTTAAAAAAAGATAAACTGTAAAGAAGCTTAAAAAAGAGAAATGTGAGCTAAAGGTTTTACTCTAAGTACTTATAGTTCACCTATGGAATATTGCAGAATGAAAAGGCAATTGTTGAATTATATGAAGCCAAAAGTAAAATGAAGGTAGATGTTCTGCTTGCCAGGATATTTGGGATTTGCTGGCAGTGGTAGAGGTGCTTCAGAGGAAAATATGTTTGGTGTGCATTTTGATCTAGCAGGCCCTGTACACTCATCCAAACCAAATAACTTAGGTACTGTCTGTCCAAGATGCCCACAATATACATGATCCCCCTGGACCATCTCTAGAGAGTGTTGGTTATTGCTTGAAATTTGGGAGGCTAAAGAATTTCGAAATAAGAGGTTTCAGAAAAGAATTCCAAATGAACTCAAGTCATTGTGAATTAATGTCTTAGTTTACTACAGATTGCAGTTATTTCAGAAGTTGAGGACTTATTTATGGGAGGGAATAATTCTGTTCTACTGTTAAACATGCTTACTGTGCTGCTTGTGCTACTAAAATACAAACCACAGGTGCAGCTGGAGAAGAAAACCTTTTCTTTTCACCGGGATGCTTGCTGTAGAACTTTGTGCCTCACTGCTCATCATCTCCACTAGGTTTCTTCACGAGCCTTAATCTCATTTTTATTGTGGTTTGCATTTAACTTCTTTGGACATTTTTCAAGGAGACTGGGTGTGAGGATAGGGAGAAAAATCAAGTTTTTTAATCTATGTCTTTCCATTTACATCCCATTGAGAAATGTGAGATTTAAGGGGCTGTACTGTGAGATACTGTAAGGTTGATGATTGCCATTTTGTAATAAATAAAACTGACGCACTGCTGGCTTAGGTTCTGTGAATTCTGCCAATGGTTTGTGTAAATGTTATTGCAGAATTTGGTAGGCAAAGGGAGCACAGGATGCGAGAGGAGAGAAGGTTGCCTGGGAAGACAACTTACAGCAGTGGAAACACCAGGGCTAGAGTAATGGAGCAGAGGGGGCTGCTCGAGTTGCTGGAGGAGAGCAATGCACAAGGGGCCAAGTTGAAGTAACAGAGAATGGTTTGTGCTTTACACATTGAGCTAGGCATACCTACCTCTTTATTTCACTACCTTGGGAAATAAACTAAGTAAGCTCATTGAAACTCTTGTGAGCAGGTCTTGCTATATGCTGCTTCAGAAGTTTAAAAAATAATAGTTTAAAAAGAGAAAGAAAATAATAATATTGCTAGACCTGTCTTCCTCTTTAAATTGTGACTTTGGCCAGAAATCATGGGATTTGGTTTTAGAGAGGCTGTCATATCCATTTCGCTGTTGGGGTTGTTTGGTTGATTTTTGGTTTTTTTTTTTTTTTTTGTTTTGTTCTAGTTTGGGGCTTTTTTTGTGTGTGTTTTGTTTTTTTTTTTTTTATTTAGCTCCCCTTTCCTATTTTCCTGTAGCCAAAACATGCAAAATAGCAAGCATGCGCGCCCTCGCTTGTTGATGGGTCACACTGTTTTGGCCCTTCCTGCTTTCCAGAGTCTAGGATTCAGTCCCTGATGTACACAGTAGTAGTAGTTCAGAGGAAATAAAGATGACCAACCTTCTTCCAGAATCATAGAGTGGTTTGGGTTGGAAGGGACCTCAATCTGGTTCCAATTCCCCTGTCATGGACAGGGACAGCTTCCACTAGACCAGATTGCTCAGAGCCTCTGACCAGCTTGGCCGTGAGCACTTCCAGGGATGGGGCATCCACAACTTCTGTGGGCTACCTGTTCCAGTGCCTCACCACCCTCACAATAAAGAATTTCTTCCAGAAGCAGCACAGCTCTCTGGTAAAGCATGTAAGAGAATTCCTCACAATGGGTTGTGAATCCCAAGCATTCAGAAGCAGTGAGTCAGTCCTCCCCCTCTTCCCTAAACAATGCAGTGCTAAAAATAAGGATGCTTTTTTCCTTCTAGTTTTTCAGTGTTTGAAATTCATGTTTGTGTTCTTTTGCCTGCTGGTCATTCTTTTTCTTTAAAAAATAAAAAAAAAATCTAGAAGGACTGAGTGGTTCATGTGTTGTCACAGGTCGGTATGGGGCAGCAGGAGAAGTCCTGCAGGTCTCTCGAGCTGAGGTGGCAAGCATGACTGCACTTCTCCAAGTGCCAGAGCCCTACAGGGACACACCATGTATAGCTTGCCCATGAGGTCTGTAGACTTGTTGCAAGCTGAACTGGTTTCTGAGAACTCTTTCTGCCTGTAGGAAGGAAGATAAATTTGGTTACAAAAAAAATCACAATTTAAAACTATTCCTTTTCTGTTTTTGGCAGAGTTGCCTTGATGGTAAACTGAAGTTTTAATTTTGTATTTCCAAACAATTTCATAATCTCTTTCAAAACTACTGTATGTCTTTTAGGAGCTGCAGTTTAACCTTCTTAATACTGCTTGGTTCTTTTACTGCCTTTGGTAAAGGGAAGGTTGAGAGAAGAGAGGGACTAGGCATGGGATAAACAAAACTTTGCATTGGTTTTGCAGAAGACTTTGGTTCAGCTCTTTTTCTGTTTTATGTCAATTTCCTCTTAATAACATGTTTTCATTTGTCAAAATAATTTCATCAGCTGTAATCAGAATGATTAAAAGTATTTGGATTTGGTTGTTTCCATACGTGTTCCGTTCTGCTTTTTTTTTATCAGGTGTAGTCTAGAGGAATGAATCTAAAATTAGTCTTTAAATTAGGGGGGTTAAATTTCCTATTCTGTTTCAGTTTACATAAAAGAATTGTGCTTTCCTGTACAATACATGCACACTTTTGTATCTCAAAACCTCATCTTGTGGGTTCATTAACATTGCTACACTGGTGGTATGAAGTGCCAAAATGCTGAGCATAAGTCACATTTTACTTTTATCAGTATACTGAAAAATAAAACAGTACTGCCTAAACAGATTCGCTCAAAAAGGACTTCTTGTGTGTTTAAGAATCCAGTCCTTTTTGCCTGCTGCTTCCAAGAAAACCCTGCAGCCATAAAGCAAAAAACTCGACAATAAAATGCCTTCCCCCAGCTTGCTATTTCATCATCTGCTGTGAACAAAGGGTGTAAAAAGGAAGGAAGAAGAGAGAGCACCAAGTAGCAATTATGATTATTCTCAACTACAGATGCTGCTATATGAATCATCGGATAGCATGCTAAGATAATATAAAGTAATCAATTAAAGTGAAGAAATAAAGATACAAGGAAGACTTAAAGGAGCTAATAGAAGAAAAAGGAATATTTGGATCAACTTGCTTCGAGGAAATGTCCTTCACTCCTGGTCAAATGCAGTTTATTCTGCAGATTGAGTGTTTTATGTGTGTAATTAGATTAATCAACTCAGTTTTAAAGTTTCATTAAAAGAGAGCAAAACAAAAATATGCCAATGCAAACCCCAGCAATTTATTCAGAATAGATTTGGTCTTTTTTTTTGATTTTTAGGATAAATATTTGTCTTGTGATTTTGGCCAGTAAAGTATAAATAAATCTGCTACGAAGGATGACCTATTTCTGTTGAACTTTGGGGGAAATAAAAGGATTTTGCTTACTTCAAACAAATGTTTGTAATATACATTGCATAAAAATTTTAGAGTTTCGGATTGTGAATGAATACATAAAATCATACTGACCTGGTTGTTTACCTATTTTTACTTAACGCGTTGAACACTAATGGATCCGAAAGAAGCAAGGGCAAACAGTTTCAGTGGTATATTTCACAGTGCTCTCAGCATCCCTGTATTAGCATCCCCTTTTGTTAGTCCCACATCAACAGGACACCAAAATGTTCTTTCCTGGAGCAGGAAACATTGTAAAAGGCTGGAACCTCTCCATGTTCTCAGCTGCCCTTTTCCCTACAGATAAGCACCTCTGAAGCTTCTCAGTGGAGGGAATGTGATGGCTTCACATTTTACAGCTCATGTACCTTTTAAAAAACAAGAACAAAACCCTCTGAAATTGCTGCCCTGGAGTTATATGTTTCTCTGCTTCCACAGGTGATTGAGGGTGCTTGCATTCCTCCATCCTGCTTTTCTCCCCTGGTGTCACTCCTCTTCCTCATCTCACCTTCCCTCCAGCCCCTTTTTTTCTACTCCACATCCGCTTTTCTCCCCAGCAGGTGTTCCTGGTGCTGGGGGTTGTGTGCACACTCAAGATTTGTCCCTCCCTGCTGGGTGTTTTCTGTGAATTGGAGTGATGAGCTGGAGCTGCAGGTTTCATGGGCTTACCCTCTCCTTCCCTACCAGAACCTTCCCCCAAATCTTCCTCGTGGTCTAGGTGACCGTATGGTGCCCTCTCTCACAGCTCAGTGTTTCAGTTCTTACTCTTTTTTTTCCCCTGGAAATGGATGGGTCAGATTTTTAAATATGTTATGTGGATGGAGAGGAGGAAAGGCATTGAATTGTTGGACTGGCAAGTGATAACAGCACCAGTTAAATGAGGTTTTTGATACAAAAGGCTATTAGCACTGAGTATTCAAAATAATTGCCAAGAATTTCCTTCCCCTCTTCTGTTTCTTTCTCCTGTTTCCCTCCAGTTCACTTGTGCTTAAAAATGTTCTCTGAAATGTTGGAATTGAAGTGCTCTATCAAAATCTGTCATTCAGAAGATGTTGTTCAACTGGTCTGCCAAAAGAGAGGCCATGGAGTATGGAGTCCAGCTTTGTGAAGTGGCATGCTTAATGGAATGTTAGCTGATTTTAATAGCAATGAAAGAGTCATTGGAAACCAGTTTCTTTCTGTTAGGAAGAGGTCTGTTTCTCCACATTTGTTGTTTCAAGACTTCCATTCTTAAGCAGATATTTGTGTCATTCCCAGGCCTGTAACATTCTCATGAAACAATCCATGTACTTTTTTGGAGATATCATCTGTAGCCAAAAGAGTAATTTTTGGCATAACTTGAATCTGCTGGTGAAATGAGGTCCTTAAAAAAATATTTTTTTTTTTGTTAAAAACTGACTTCAAAATTTAAATGTCTTAATAAGTTGCCTTAGTTTATTTCTATGTCAGGTCCCCCACAGAGAACTGAATGTGCTGAATTGTGTTTGGAGCACAGGGATGCAGAATGGTGTTCTGCCAGCTTCCATCTGCCTTTAAGAGACTTGTAGTAACACACTGGAGAAGTGCACTTCTGATGTAGATGGGCCTGCCTCTTTCTCTCTATAGCGGTGCCTTTCAAAATGCATCCTAGTTATTCAAAGTGTGGTGAGCAGAATGTTCCCCTGCCCGTTCCCACTATTCCAACCTGTCATCTTCTCCCTTGAGGGAAAAACCCCCAACCCAAAACAGTGGTAGATCTCTTTCCACTAGTCCTGCTGTTGAAGAAACTCAGCTCTCAAGTTATGTTTTGGCAGTGCTTTGGGGCCACTGATAAGCGGTGCAGATGCCCTGGAGCTGGACAGCTGCTGGGTGATGGGCACACTGCCATAGGAATGTGGCTGTTCTGCTTTTGGGGCCAGGCTGGGGCTTGAAGCAATTTGGCAGCTTTTGTGGGGTGCAGAGCAGAAGCTGGATGTCTTATAACCATGGGACCATTCCTGGGCAAGCAGTGTGCTGGAATGCTCCGAAGTTATCTCCATGCTCAGGAGCCAGCTCAGAACCCGCAGAGTTTGTTAGCTGAGGCTTAGCTTCAGCCATTCCAAGTCCAGGCTGCCTTCTCCAGAAGGGGTGGATGGCAGCCTTGGGATCTTCCTTCTGCTGCTCTCACAGGCTTTTGTCATTTTCTGACTAGTATAGGGTTGGCTGAACAATAATACAGTGCGTTTTTGAGACCTAGTGCTACAGTGTGGCCATGTTCACCCAAACCAAATGAAATGCAGTTTCCTACACACACAGCTGGATTTTGCACCCAGTTGGTGCATTTGGTACCTATTGCAGAGAGCGAGGGTTGAGAGGAAAAGCTCTAGAGCTCTCTAGAAGGAAGGTTTGTAAGTCTTGAAGAGCCTCTGCCAATTACATGAATTGGCAAAGAGAGGCACTCAGATTCTTGCTGTTCTCAGCAAGGATTTTTCTGGTGGGAAAAGGTATTTTAGCAGAACCTGTAAGGTGCTAGAAAATTAAGTGGTGGTGGGGTTCAAGATTGTACTGTAGCGCATAAATTGGTGGCTTAACTTTTATTCCGCTGTATATGTGTGTGCATATATGAAAATTATCTGAGGACCTTTAAGAAATGTACCTTCCCCAAATGTCTGTGTCTTTTACCTTAAATGTACCTTCCCCAAATGTCTTTTACTATAGTAGTAATTTTAATTTGTGTGTGTTTACAACGGTACTCAGACTTTCCTTCTGGGTATGTCCTTGAGGCTGATTTTTGGAAGGGGAAGGAGTTGATTGCTGCGGTGTTTCTAGGAACAGAACAAGAGCTGACTGCAGCAGAGACAAGGTGGTTGGAAGGAGACTCTCAGTAGCAGCTCCTCAGGAATGCTACCTGGATATTGCATTCCTCCTGCTACAGCAGCAAGGGAATTTTCTCCCTTGTTTGAACCTGTGTTTTCATAGAAGCTGTTGGCTTTCATAATAATAAATTATGATTTTTCCTGACTGGTAATAAATTATGATTTCTCTTTTGCTTTGGAACATAGCAGCAGAATTGTGTACGCACTAATATATATTATAGGTGTAATGTTACGGAACTACATTTTAAAATTTGGAACCAATTAACTGTACTACCACACATTATGCAAAGCAACAGGATGACTAGTGAGACCGTAGTCCATCTCTCCCTTCCCAGACTCATCCTTACTAGGATGCTTATTAGCATCATCCAGTAAAGATGAAACTGGTTCTGCCTAGGCAACGTGCAGACTGCTTCTGGGAAGTTTTTAACACTGTAGCACTGGGTCTGTAGATGTAATGAACAAGTGCAGGGCTTTTTTTTTACCACTGTGGTTGTTGGGACTTGAGGAGGACAAGTTTTAATTGATAAAGTGGTGAAGATGTCCTGGGATTTCCATATTATAGCGTGTCAACTGATGTTGAAATAAGCTAAAAATGTGATGGAAAATTTATTGTGAATTTTCCTAGGGCAAAGGAAAGATGATGGTGTATGTGTTTCACAGTATTTCTTACTCTTTTTTCCATAGAAGAAATGAAGACTGGGGATCTGCTCCATGCTGATGTAGTTTTCATTCCCCAGGACTCTTTTTAGTTGTTTTCCCTCCATAGTTTACTGCACAGCCCCATAAACAGGTGTATCACTGTGACTAGGGAATTATGTGCAAGGAAGGGAGGTTGTCCAAGCCAGCACTGCCTCTATAATGAGATACTTCTCAAATTGCACTTTTGATTAGCATGTGCTTTCCTTTATTAAATGGTCAGTCTTCCAGCAGTGAGAGGAATGGATGAAAAGTTTTGGAAATACTGTGTTCCGAACGTAAAGAGTTAAGAGTCTGTACTGTATATTCCTTTCCTGCAAAGTGTAGCATCATGCCCACTAAATATTAATTGTGCTTCTTTTCCCTTCTTTTCAGCTTCCCAGCAAAGATGCCTCCAAGTGGGAAGGCCTTACATTTTCACCCATCAGTTCTGCATTTTGGAATGCAGTGAGTATCTTATATTATTGTTATTTTAGTTAATAATGAAGTGTGGAGGAACAGCTATACTGAGCTCCATTTGGGTAAAGAGCATTAGTTGAAGTCATGCATCCTCTGAAGAAAAGAGAAGTAGTAAGTAATTGCCATGGAGTTGGAACTGCTTTTCTTGCCTTGCACTGCTTTGTAAGTTAAAATCAACATAGTTCTAAGAAGGAGGAAAAGGTAGTAGGGAACTGAAATGTGTTCTGGGTATATTTCAGGGGAATCTGCATGGATGTGAAATCATTACTTCATGCTGGTTGTTAATTTTTTGAAAGATTGCCTTCCTAGTGGAGAGAGAGCTTGTTTCCTTTAACTTCTAAAAATGAAATCCAGAAAGTCCCAGGCAAACCATAATGGTGGAATACATGAGATTTTTTTCTTAGGTCTCTTTTAAGAAAACTTAAAAAAATTATTCTGAAATGATAATCAGCTTTTGGTCTGTTGGTAACAGAAAAGAAACGCAGTCCCCTTGTGAGTTAAAGGAATGTTTCAGAGGATGCACTGGAGGAGTGTCTGAGATGTTGGGGTTTAGGATGTACTAGCTTAAGCAAAAGCCTTAAGAGAATCATTGCTTTAGCTGACAAAATAAGGCTTAGTTATATAAACCTTTTTTATTCAAAACTTTGTTCTTTGTAAGGGTTATTTTTTCTTTAAACTCCCAGTGACTCCAATGAGTTTTGTCTAAGTGCACCTCTCATGTCCCAGTGTTACATATTTGCCTTTGTACACTAAAGGCAAAATTTATTCAACATGTTTCCAGAGATAAGTTACAGCTAGGTAATTGTTGCAGATGAACACCTTTGAGAGTGGTTTCTGTTTGTTGCTTTTTTTCATTGCTTGTGCTTATAATGTGAATAATATATTTATATTTTTTTCCCCCTACTTTAGGTTATTGGGGTTACCCAGAGCTAAAATGCTACATGCCTACAATCCTAGTAGAGATAGAGATGTTGTAGTCAATTCAGTGTTTACAGCTACTAGACAGTTTCATGTGTCTCCTGCTCATAGCCGGGTGAGTGTTGATGTACTTTTGGAAACTATGTAGTGGCCAAGTGCCAAACCTTCGTGCTTCCTTTGGCACAAGCTCTTCATTCTGTGTTTTCTCTTCGTGCTTTTTTGTAGGACCTCCAGCTCTTTCTCTGTTTTGCTAGTGGTTTTTTTTTGCTCACTTCTACTTAGACTGGTATGGGATGAGACATCCAAAACCTACAGTAGGAAATGTGTTTGACAGAAGAATTTTTCAGTGTTAGAGAGGCTGTTTAAATCTCGTTCTATTCTGAGCAGCATTATACAGTGATCCACAGGCCATGTGGGTGTTCTACAGCCTTGAATTTTCAGTCTTTTGAATGGTCTTGCATATTCCTCAGAAAAACCTACAGTGAAATGTTTTATGCATTTCATATTGCAATTATGACCATAATTGCCTTTATAATCTAAGACCATTATTTCAACTGATTTTTTAAACAACGTATAACAATATGATGCATGTTAAAAATGAATTGCTGTGATCTCGGTTTGATGAAGCCCAGATTTTATCCTCTGCTGATGCACAAAGGGGTTTTATTAGGTTTTCATCTGATTTGTGCTTTTACTATGGCTGAGTGGTTATTACTGTGCAGACATAAATGTCATTGTTCTTTCAGTTAGACTATTTGGTTACTAATGGTGTTGCCTAAGTTCAGCTTTAACTCACTTGACTGTGTATCACAGGGGGATTGATTCACTTTGTAATAGCCATCTGTATGTGGGGAAGTGTTTTTGTGCATGCAGAGGCTGTTGGTGATGCATGGTTAACAACTTACACAGAAAGAAACCTTGACCAATGAGGCCTGAGCTAGCTGAGAAAATCCAGCCATTATTTGGCAAGCTACTGCATGGTTTCAGTTCTTCTCTGTGGTGAGAGTTAAGAGTTGTGGACAGGTGAAACTTCTTGGCACTGAAGTTCTGCTTAGTGAGATTTACAGATAGGGGTGTATGTGTGGAAATATCCACTGGGCCGTGTGACTGAGTGGTGGGTGTGTGATCACTGGCACCAAGCAAGCAAGCTTCTTTGTGATCTCTGCAGGTGATTCCAGCGATGGGAAAGGTGTCTTTCAGAGTACTCTTCCTGCCGACAGAAGAAGGCAGTATTGAAAGCTCATTATTTATAAATACCTCATCTCATGGAGTACTTTCATGTCAGGTAACCAGTCTTGTTTTTAGCTTGAGTTTTGGATTTACTTGTGTTTTATAAAGTGAGTTTCATATTTTTAGAGACTGTCAAAATTTGTTGAATTCCTGATACAAATCAGGTGGGGTAATATCAACAATACATCTCTTTTACCAGATCATGCTAGTCTTCTGATCACGTACATGTATATGGTTAAAATTGCTACTGTTAGTGGGGCTACTTGTGGTGGTAAAATGAAGTGTATGTGCATACCTACAAGATCATTGTCTGGTTGGTTTCATATACTACTGCAGTCTAGACTGCACTGTGCTGGAATGCGTTTGTTCTGAAAAGCCCATTAGAAAATATTTTAGGTGCTTTTCAGCTACTCTGCAGGATTTTATGTAAACACATTAGAGATGTAGCACAGGGTGAGAAATTTAGGCCCTTGAAACATGAAAGTAGAAGTAATAGTTGTGCATCAAAGCTGTCTATTTTCTAATTAACTAGTGAAGTCCAGCAGGTCTTTGGCTTTTTAAAAATTTTATGAGGGACATTATATACTCCAAATTCTTGGCTTTTATTAATTTGTTAAAGAAAAATTTTAACTCTGAATAGAGTGATTTATAAAACAAGATGAGCTTTAATCAATCATTTAGCTATTTCATCTTTATACTTTGATACTGTGCTGGAAAACAAAGCTCCTTAAATTGAAGCTTAGGTAAGTTCAATTGAAATACATGTTTTGTAATACAGACTTTACATTTATCTAGTATTTATTAGAGGAAAGACCACATTTGACAGGAACATTTCATTAAGGATGAGGAAAAAGTGCATTATAAAGTGATTGACCTTTTCTTTTTGACATCCCTCCTCTCCTTGTGCTCACTCCTGAGCATTTATTGCCCGGTCAGCTCAGCCAGGGCCTTTTCAACAAGTTGTAGGGAAGCAGTTGTCAGTGCCACCTAAAAATCAGTTTGTTTCCTATTGGGCTGAGACAAAAATCAGTAGCAGACTGGTTTTCATGGACATTTTCACCAGTGACCTGAAACAGAGGAAGTATTTGCCATTGATTTCAACTTGCATTAGGTTTAAGAGTTTCAAAATCAGGCAAACTCAAGTGTTTGATGCACAGTTACAGTGCTTTTGAGAGCCCCAAAGTCTTGAAATGTTTGATGTCTCTAGTGCATTTATACAAGAGTATGTACAGAAGAATCATCCACATGGAGATGAGTTACCATTATAGTAAAATGTACTTTGTAAATACCTCCATTAAAAAAAGCCATATTCCCTCTCATCTAGTATTTTCTATCTGTAGTCAGAGATCTTCAGTGAACATAGAATGCATTTTATTATCCTCTTAATTAAAAAGATGTGGGATTTTTCTATTAAAAAATAATAAATCTTTGCATACATGTGAAAAAACACAAGTAATTTTCTTAACCTCTGATGATGCCCCCCTCCTCAATGTCTCCTGGCTCCACACGCACCCCCCAGTTATCGTGCGTCTCATTCTCGTAAACTAATCTTGGTGGAGCAAAATATAAATCCAGTAAAACCATACAACTTAAAAATCTTACAGTGTTCTGAAAATTGCAGACTTTGAAAAACAAAATGATCAGAAATTATTTTACTCAGTTTTTAAGGCAGATGGTGATATATGTATTGTAATTGCCTGAAGAATAGCAGGAGAATTTAGGTACTTTCTTTTTGGGATAACCTGATACTCTGCTGGTGTGTGTCTTTGTAATAGTGCCTGAATGAGTGAAGATTCTAAAGTGCTATTTATGTGTATGGTTACTTTCTGCATTGGAACTTTATGTCTATAAATTGTCTTTTGAAAGAACCTAATGTGAAAAACTGATCTGTTTCTTGGGAAGATTGTTATTATTAGCAAAATAGTTTTGTAAGTTGCTGCTATAAGTGAAATACTAGATGTTGATGTAATGAACTTTTTTTTGACACCAGGTTTTTGGAACAGGAACTCTGATGTCTTCTCCAGAAGAACCTAAAGTGCAGCTAGCAAATGCCTACTTACTGCTTCCACACATTCAAAACGTCCAGGCATCACACACACTGGTACAGTATATGTTTTGAGTGGAGATGGAACCTAAATCTGCTTAACCATAGGAGATTTTTGACCCCAGGTTGTTGGGATGCAAGGAATATTAATAAAAAATCTGAGTACCAGTGGCTGCAAGAGAGAAATTGATTTCTGTGACCAGCTGCTTTTATAAAACAGTCTTTGACATTTAAACTGTTTGCACTTGTTCTTGTCCATGCTCCTGTGCTGGGCTGTTCTCTCAGTTGTGCTGACGAAACTAGCTCAATGGGTTTTTGTCAGGTAGTATCTGAAAGTTGTAGGCATGCTGTTCTACAATTCAGTCTGAATCCCTGAGTAGTGAAGTTTTGGGGAACATTTGACATTTTCCTTACTGTAGAGTAACAAGCATTATCCTATGCTTTATTTGTGGGGAGTACAAGCTTGAGGTCGTGTTTTGCGGCATGATACCACCTGGCACTAGTCTTGTTGCAGGACATGAGTTGTGAGAAAGCATTGACTCAGTTCTCTGGGTGTAATTTTGCTGTGCTGTGCTGTAATTGAGGAATTACTCTTGCTTGGAGTGCTCTGGCTGTGGTCCTGGATCCCAGGTTTTCTGGTTCCTGGCTCACTTGTTGGGAGGAAAGAAGAACTGTGTCCAACACCGAATGTTTTAGTATGTCCACGTGGCCATTCAGCAGGGGCTAGTTAGCACTAAGCCATAACAGATGGTGGAGCCCATATAGGTCATCTTTGTTTATCCAGCTTCTAGGTGCAGTCTTTGCTCTAGATGCCTGGTTTTTGCCATTGTTTAGTATTTGGATGGCACTAACAGCAGCTACATCACTGCCTCAGTATGTTCAAAATGGTGTAAATGTCAGTGGAGGAGTGACATGCAGCGTAGAGGGCCTTGTCACAGGAGGCACAGGCGTCTCTTTGCTGACTTCCCAGAAGAGTTTGAAGTTTGTGAACTGATGACTTGGGAAATACTGCAAGTACTGGCAGGAGTCGAACACTTGTTAAGCTGTGTTTTGGGCTGGTGGGCAGAGGGTCAGAGAAGCAAACATGCAAGTGTGGTGCTTGGGTGTGGAGAAAGAAGGTAGTTGGACAGTAGAGTTTTTTTGGTGTGCCATCCTTGATAACTGCCTGCAAAACACTGATGAAACTCTGCTGAATCATTTTTGCAGGGACAGCTTATTAACACTGTTCAGAGTGGAAATACCACTTTAGGGTCTGTGACTGTGCAGGACAGAAACTTTGAAGGACTGACCTATAGGAGGAAGAGCAGGCTTGCTCAGTGTTTGTTGGTTTTTAACGATACTGTACCCAAACTCTAGGAAGTGGCTTGAACTTTACAGTCCTGATAATGATGCAGGAATATATCCAGAAATCTTTTCTAGAGCCATGTCTGATTGACATCTCCTTGATGGATGAATTATTTCCTAAGTAACTGCCTGCTGTACTCTCCCCCAGCGAGAATCCTAGACCTTTGTCAGAAGTAGGGCTTCTTGCAAATCAGATGGACGGTTCAGATTTTTAGGGTTTTATTGACAGAGGCCTCTGTTTCTTTAAAATTTAAGTTTGAGAACTTACCAAAACTGGCAAGAATTTAATTTGTGTGGCTTCTATCAGTTGTCTCTATTCAGTTCAAATAGCATTTGTGGGTGCCGAGTTGTGTGTGCACATACAAGTATATGTGCCTGCGTACCTGATACAGAATAGAGGCACCAGGTAATGAAGTGGCAGAGGTTGTACTGGTTTGCAACGCTTTAACTTCTCCCTGCTGTGACACTCCTTTTCAATTTGCATCTGGTACAAGCATTTGCTGCATAACTCAACTCTCTGCTCTGATGCATTAGCAGTGATATTTACAGTGTAAACAGAGTGCTTGCACTGCTGGGA
Organism: Lepidothrix coronata; assembly: GCF_001604755.1. Classification (NCBI taxonomy): domain Eukaryota; kingdom Metazoa; phylum Chordata; class Aves; order Passeriformes; family Pipridae; genus Lepidothrix; species Lepidothrix coronata. Next base: position 4,145,658 of record NW_016690193.1, read on the forward strand.
GCTGTGGATGTGGTCCTGGGTTTATCTTCTTGGAAACTCTGCTTCTGACAGTGTTTTCTTCTCAGATGCTTTATCTTCTCTTTAGGGTTAACTCAGAGCCATCCTGTTGGTGTTGTAAGATAGTGGGCATGACAGTTACACGTCTGTTGTCTGCCTTAGAGAAATACAAACCCATTTCCTTTTCTGAAGATAGCTTCACAAATAAGTAAAAATTTCTCATAGAAAACAGATCAGCATCAAATATACCCCAATAGCATTTTTTTCCCCTCTGTACGTTTTACATTAGCAGCTTTCTATGTTAGATCTATGCCAGGTCAAGAAAACAAAGGCTGGAAAAATATAATGTACTTGATTTTTTTTTTTTTTTGATGGTGATGTGGGGTCTTAAACTACTTTAAACTACAGTGGTATTGAATAAGGACTAACAAATCGTTATTTAGGACAATGGAAGCAGTAGTATTCTCTGAAGAAGCACTCATAATGGAAGTCTGAGCTTGAAGGTTTATCTGAGGTGACCCTCAAAGTTGTAACCTTACTGCCTCGTTAAAACTCCACTAGCAGCCGTGACTGTGAGAGGTTAGGAAGTGGTGCATGTTTTGGAATCAAATGGGGTTTTTTTCTGCTCTCAGAATTTGATGAGGACAAAAGCATCTGTAAAAAAGAAAGGAGGTTGCAGGGGTTCAAGTTGCTGGGGACAGAGTTTGAGTCGCAGCTAACCACCTTTGCAGGGGTTACACTGCCCTCTTGTGTGAAGCTTCAGTCATTTTGGTATGAAATCCTATTAAATAGGCAATGGCTTCATTTTTCCAGTACTTTTATAAAACCAGACCCTGTGAAATGCCACACTTGAGGTAAACTTTGCTGCTCAGATGCCCCATATCTGTCCCCTTCTTCCTGTCCTAGGGAGGTACGAAATAGGGTCCTAGAAACTTTCAAAAGTTTCTTCGGTTTTCCTTTTCAGCATCAAATTATTAAAATTGTTTAGAAGTCAGTTTCATCAACACCTCCAAAAACTTCAACCTGCAGATACCTATTGAGATATTTAGTTCAGTATCACAAGAGAAACAGAGGGCGGGGGTTCCACATTGGTTTCAAAATTAGATGGAAATTTTGCTGTAATTAAGGCACTGATAGATCTGTCATTCTGATTCTGGTTTTTGGTTGGTTGGTTTTGTAACTTTTTATTTGATTTAGAATCAAGACATACTGGCTGAGCAGTTTGTGCATATAATTTGACACTGCAGATTTTCCAATTAGCTTTCATGAACTATACTTAGCTTTGTTGGTGCTGTTGCCCCATTAGATTTATGAGTGCTTTACAAGGTAGCAAAGTCAATGTCATCTTTTATTTTATTTTCTTTTCCTGTTCCAGTCAATAAAAAGGCAACACAATCAATAAAAAGGCAAAACAAGTATTTTCTGTCTGTCCATTTTGGCATGAAGCCTATGTATCAGACCATGTCCAAGAATTATTATGTTCTTGGCCTAGCAGAAGTGTTTCAGTATCCAGTCAACAAAGAAAATACACAGAAAACAAGGAAATAAGCTTTTATATTATACAAAAAGGGTCTGTTGAATACAGGTTTTTGACATATGAAAGTTCATTAGAATTCTCATGCAGATGCTCTGTAAATATTGAATGATCATGTGTAATAATACTTTGATAAGTAAATAGATACTGATAGAGTCCTGAAATTTGGAGACTGATTGATGGCCTACTGTATAGACTAGTCATATTCATTTTAAAAAATTCCTTACATTGCTCTGTTATGTATGCATGGAAGCAGTCTATTATCTTTATAATTTATGGTATATGAATCAGATTTATGTGATATCATTTGAAGCAATGTGCTTGATGTTTTCTTCAATTTTCTTTCTTACAGGCAGAAACTATGAATGCCACTCTCTTACGGGTTCACCTTGAATGCAGTTTACCTAATGACACATATCAGTTAGTTAAGGTATGTTTTATTATTATTTTATATCTCTTTAGGTCTTCTTATTTTAAGCCAACCTTAGAGGGATGCTTTCTAGAGCTCTAGAAGTTTTAGCAACAATGTAGTTTTCAGTGTCTCAAAGGGGAATTGTGCTTTTATAAAACTGTATCCTGGGATACCAAATAAATGTGACACGTCACACTAAAATCTTTAGGAGAGAGGGAGATGAAAAAAGATACCCAGTACTCCATAAACGTCCAAAGAACCAAACCAATACCAATCCAACAAGTGTTCTAATGTGTGAGTGTTGTATTACTTACATAGGGCACAAAACTGATTAGATCCCTGTAATTTCTTTTCTCCAGAAATGTTTCACGAATGTCTGGTTCACAGTGAGAAGTGATCAGTGAACTGAGGGGCTGAAGCCTGGGCTGGCTGGTCCGTGTTGGGGGTCTCTGGAGGAGGCCATGGACCTGAGCCATGAGGAGGGGCGAGTATGTTAGCAGACGCCCCCTCCAAAAGCACTGAGGCCCAGACTCCGTAGCTGTATTTCTGTACATTGCACGTGGCAGCTGTCCTATGCTGTTCCTCTTCATGTTTGGTTCTTGCATTGAATAGTGCATAGGTACACCTGAACATTTGAGGTTGCATGGAGTGCAGCTGCCTGCTCTTTGATCTGAGCTTCCCAACACCGTGCCTGTGCTCCAGTCTCCATGGCAGCCTCCTCTCCTGCTCCTGGCAGCCATTTCAAGTGCTGAGGTTTTCTTTGATGCTGTGTGAGCGGTGAGCTGGGATCCCATTCCCTGGCACTTCCTGGCTCCTGCTGTACTTCCTTGCTGCACTTCAGATTAGCTGAAGGTGTTTTGCTGCACTTCTGAGAGCACTTCATGTGCCAGTTCTCTACTCCTCCACATCCTAAGCAAATTAGTCCTCTTGGTAGGGCATTGGAGCCTGGGTTTAGCAACCTTTGTGGTGTGATGCAGAATCAATTTATGTTATTCACTGTTGATTGTCTAGTTTTGTTTTGCTTTGTTGGCTTTAATTTTTTGTGTGAAATGTTGTCTGTGTCTTTGTAGTTGCAAGGACTCAGCTGTGTTAACAGCAGCCACTCTTTACAGATATAAATAAGATCCTACTTGTATTTATCTGAAGTATTCTAGCCAGACGACAGTGTTTTCTATTAAGAAATGTACATGTATGTTTGTTTTTTTAAAATTACTTCAGTGAGAAATGGAGACAATAAACACAGGATTTGGAAAAATTAACTATAAACAGACCAGTGAACATGAACTGTCTTCCTACCATTAAGACACATGCATCAGTCTGTTTATGGCACATTTTATTGAAGGCAGAGGATTTAACAAAGGAAACTGTTTTGCAGTCCCTGAGGTGAGACTGACTAAGACAGTTTATGAATTTGCATTCTCTCAAGGTTCGGTGTCCTTTTTAGTTGTTTTTGTCTTTGTTTTTGCTGTGCTGTCTGTACTTGCACTGTGTTTGGTTTCTTCTGAGATTTTAGCAGAGATCCTAATTACTCCTGTTTTGCCAGCATTTTGGTGCTGGAAACCTTGTCTATTAGATAATACCTTTGATTAATTTCTCAAGATACCTTACTGTAATGAATTTTTTCTGTTCTATCCCCCATCGCACACACCCCATATCCCTTGTCTCACTTCAGAGTTGCTGTTTTATGTCTGATGACCCAATGCTGCTAGAAATGAGCTTAACAGTAAGAGTGGAAAATGCCCAGCAAGATTTTGTGGAGCACAGACAATACTTACTGGAGAATCTTTTTGTTGTTTATGTAGCAATGGAAAAAACAAAGACCTCAGGTAAGTCCTAAATATACCTCTTAATTGTAATACAGCTTGGTTTTATACTTAAATTGTAATTTGATGTGCTAAATTGAATAAAATTCAGTTACAGCTTAATTTCATGAGTGAGGGAAACCAAATCAGTTCAGTTAAACACAGCTTGTCAGAGAATTTGTACAGTTACCTTAAACACAGTTCTCTTCATGAAGGTAACAGTTGCAAAGTTGTAAACTATATCTGTTTCATTCTTTTATCTGTTTCATCTTTTATATCTGTTTTCATTCTTCAATCCTCCACGCTTATGCATCTGCTTAAGTAGTATGGAAAGATGACATGGTCCTTCGATTTCTACAACTGCATTTCTGATTTCTCATTAATTAAATTGACCATAATGGGACTGTGAATGCAGAATGGTTTTTACAGTACTGGGAATAGTGGCCGTTTTGGAAAGTAGGGTAATGAAGTAAATACAGATGTCCGCGTCATTTCCTCTTGTAAGCTAGAATTCCACAGGCAAAACAATCAACTCCTTGCAGTTTCTTTATGCTGCAAATCCTCTAAATCCAGGGGATTTTAAATTATCATAGAGCTTTGCAGTCTGTTAAAATAGCTTTTTTTTAGACTGCAAGTTTTACTTACTGATTGGAGAAGAAGGAACTGCTTAAGAATCCAGATTAAAATAATATTTTTTTAACATACTTGTTAAAAATTAACATCTTTTTGTCTTTTGCAAAATGCCTTTCAAAACCTAGTCACAAAACAATATATGCAATATATACTATTTCCCTTGTACCTGTTCTGTGATGTGATATTTCACAGCTGAAACTGAAATACCCACTGTAAACCAAGTTTCCTTGCCGGTGAGATGCCAGTGCTTTGCTATATTGAGTTGTGGATGTACATTTATTCTGATGCTGGTAGAAAATTGTTCACGTCTCTTGTGTCAAGGGTGCTCACCCTGAACACTTTCAATGGTTAAAGTACTGGAAGTATGCTTTTAGGGCTGTTTTCTGTTAAATGTGGTGCACTTATAAGTCCTCACTGTGTCAGAGGTTGGTCCTGTAAGCCCTTTGGAATTGCTGTTGGTGAGAAGTTCCATGTTGTGCTTCATCAGTACCGATGGTGGCTTTACCATATCAAACAGCAATGCTTGCTTGCCTTCTGTTTGAATAATGAAATGAGAAATGTAGTCTTGAGGGTAAAGTCTAACCGATAGGAATATGATGCTGTGTTAGCCTCTGTGTGCAACATGTGTCAGCACCTAGAGAGGGACAGCAGGTAGGCAGTGTCTGCACAGGGGAGCTAGCCAGCTGGAAAGGTTGAAGAAGTGTATGCACTTTGCACAGCTCTCTGGGTATATGGAGCATCTGTTCACTCATAATTAGCATCTTGAACCCTCTTTTGGAGGCTGGCACTTGTAGTCTTTCTTTCAAACAGCTGAGCAAAACACACACATTATTAAAAATTGTGGCTGGTGAACTGGGAGAGTGTCCTTTCACTGTGAACCTGCATATACTGATGTAATTCAAGCATAAGCAAGGGTAAGAACTCAAGTTGTCTTCCTTCTGGAAGTTGACTGACCACCCGTAGTATAAAAGTCATCTCTTATTCTGTTCTGCTGTTCTTTTCTTGGTGCTCTACATCTTCATCGTGTCCTGTGGACAGGAACATAGCTTTGCCAGTGACGAAGGGTGATTACCCAGTAGAGGTGTACCACTTTATTGGCAGTTGAAAGCTGTGTTATACCTGTCTCCAGTTGCTTTAGGCAATAGTTTGGTACCGTACCAGGTGATAGGACCATTCCTGTTTTGATCCCAAAGCACTGAATCTGGGTTCACATTGTCTCTTTAGAATGCTTTCTATTTAAAGCAGGCAAGCCAGGATCTTGTGTAGCTGATGTGATGCAGAACAGTAAAAACTGATTTCTCTCCTGCTGTTCATAATCTGGCCCTTAGAAAGTTACTTCAGCACCAGCCATCCTTCTTTCTTTCTCTTGTCACACAAAGATTTTTAAATTTAAATTAGGTTTGCTTCTCATATGAGTGTCTGACAAAAAAAGAGTGCTTCCATCCTTGGTGAACTTACCTTGGTGTTTGTTCTTTTGGACAGGTCATTCATCAGTAGACGTGCATATTATGCATTCTGGAAACAACCTCGTGCATATACAGGTAATTGTGGTCTTCAGGAAGTCATAATTTAGGGTGTTGAATTTGACTGGGGAATTAACTCGCTGGCTTTCTCTAGTAGCAGATTGATTTTGCTGGTAGCAAATGTCACACTTCTAAATTTTTAAAATGTCCAAATATCTAATAAATCCTTGAGACGATGAGTTGTAATTCAGTGATGGATTTTTTTTTAATGACATAAGAGCTGTTAACCTGAATAAAAATTCATGTGTTGATTTAGAAGATATGAGAAAATGGCAGGTGGTAGGTTGCAAATTTGACAAGAAGATAGACTAATACAGGAGCTACTATACTAATAATGGTAGTACTGCTACAAAGATGATCATGTCTTGTCTTCTTGCAGGAAATACGGCAATTGTCACAAAAAGATACACCACCTGTGGAGTTTGAGCCAGTACTGCTATCTTCATCGTCTACTAACTTTACAAAAGTTGCTTCTATTTCTTGTAAAGGTACAGGATACATATATTTAGAGATAATATGATTAAACAGGATTTGATTATGAAAGGGTAGCTTTTTTCAGCAGAGACCCTGAAAGATCTCAAAATCAATTTGTCTGGACTTTATTGAGAAGGAGCATGAATTCTTTCTGCTAATTGTTTCCACCATTTTTGTATATATATATATATATATATATATATATATATATATATACTTCCTCTTATGCTGATCAAAGGCTCTAAGAAAGGGGAAGAAAACATTTGCTGAAATGTTAGCATAATTATTGAATATGCTTTCTCAACATTTGCATTTTTTTCTGTTTTACATACGTTTCCTAAAAGGCTATTGTGCTTGGGTGGTCGTTTTCTATGACATTTCTTGGCAGGATCATTGAAGAGGTTTGCCTGAGACCAGACATGTTTGTGGCAGAGGTTGACATTTCAGTGTTCCTGACTCCAGCCTGTTTTCTATTCTGACCACTAGACTGCAGTGTACAGACTCTAAACTTTTATGAAACAAGCTGCTTTCATAGTGACGCTGAGACATGTTTTTCCTAGCAAAAAAAGGGCAAATAAGAAGAAAGAAGAGACTATTATGTTAAATGATTCTTTTTTCAGAGCAGTTTTTCACTTACTAAAAGGAGGCAGTGTGCACTGTTACATAAGAATGCTGTGCCAATGACATGTGATTAAAATTGGTCGGGTTGCTCTTTGCAGTCTTGTTGTATGTGTTTTTTGAAGGTGTTTAGCATTCGTAAATTCTTCTTGAAGTAAGGCTTGAAACCTCTGAAAATTAGGACTCGAGCAATTAAATGGTTTGCTCATCTCTGTGAGGGTTGGACCAGCAAATGTTCCTCTTTATGGTGCTCTTGCAAATCTTCACATGAAAATCATTGTGGATATGCTTTTGTCCTGGCTGATCTATTCTGTGTGTCTGCTCTTTGCCCAGCTGCATCCTGTGACAGTGAAAGTCTTTATTCTGACAATAAGAAGAACAATGTATTGGAAGGCACTACAACACTAAAAGCCTGTCTTTCCTGTCCTGTAATGGAAGGGTAGGTTGACAGTGGATTTTTGTATGTTTGTTAACGCTCATTGGTATTATAATAAAAATATTGTAACGTACTTTTAACAGAGGTGACAACTTGCTTTGTCACTGAATGATTCCAGGGTCAGTGAAGAGGCTTCTTCCTGTTATTACTGTGTCATTTGCCTGTGACATGTCAAGCAATAGTTACATATTTTATCCCAAGAAGAAAAGGATACACCTTAGCAGCTCATATCATATAAATGTTGCTTAGTCTATGACAACATTTCCAGCAACCTGGTTAATGTAATGTAGAAGCTGGATAGTTTTAGAAAAAATGTGAAGTCTTTTCTTTCTTCAGTCATCTTTTGCCAATTTCATCCAACCCACTGTTTCACAAAGCAGTAAGCAATGTTGTACTGTAGCATAACCAGGGGGTAGAGTTTTTGCCTACCTCTTTTACATGGTTTTTGTAAATTTTTACTCTCTTATGTAATTTTTAAAAAGGACATAATTTTGTTCTTCTCTGTGAAAACTTAAAAAAGTTTCTTTATGCAAGAATACTGAGTATCTTGTCTTGTATGGACTACTTACGTGTGCTCAAGGACTATTGCAGATGTATTTTGTTTTCTGGATTTACTTACAGGTATTTTGATGTAGATCCTTCTGCAGCATTGTTTCATATAGAACCACACCATAATACTTCAGGATTTTGGTCCATATGGTTTACAAATAATTTTTACTTCAGCATTGAATTGACTGAAGTCTTCATAGCCAGAGAAACAAAGAACATAGTGAAGGTAAGCTTTATTTCTTCTTCATACAGTGTTTTTTCTCTGTTTTAAGGATATGGACCTTTGACATAGAAAACGGATTCTCTGAAGGACTTTTTGTTCTCAGAGCTGGTTGGAATCAGTTAAAAATAAAGGTATCTGTAACTATTAGGTCCTGAAGATCTTACTGTCTCGTGAGGCATTATTCACTGTCCAGCTTAGTTTTGTATTGTTTTATTAACAACTGTTCTTTCATTTGAGTTGCAGCTACAGATGCATCAAATTATAGACTCTTGCTCTGTTCTCAGAATTGTTATATGTGTGTTTGTGCTCTTCAGGATTCAGCATTTCTTCATAGGCCATAATAGAAGTCTTTAGTGCATAGATGAGCTTTGAAGTTTAGAAGGCGAAGCCAATAATTTACTCGCGCAATTGCTTGATTCAAAGCAGGCAAATCTGGTTTATGAATACATCTAAATGTCTCTTTTTGTATTTTGATAGGAGATTTGCATATGTGCACTGTGTGGGTCACTTATGGGCACATATGTGCATGTAGTAACAGCAAAAACATGAAGGAAGAGAAATTTTACATTTTTCAAGGTATCTCTTGCACCAGAAATGGTGTATGAATTGTAATTCAGTTTTTGTTTGATTCTTTCTAGATTCTGAACTTTGATGAACCTTTGACTCTACCTCCAGGCTGCTGGAATGTATTTTCTTTGAAGCTCAGTGTGAAAGACACTGTAACGAATGTGCTCTCTAGTATTTGTTTGGCCACAAATGTGGGAGTGATATTTGAAATACCTCTGCAGATATATGCGACTGTGTCCAAGGTATTGTATTCAATTGTGTTGATTTATTATTAGGCCTTGCAAACCCAAATGCAGCAGTGCCTCTCTCAGGCCAGAAATCTGTTCCTTAGTCCTGAAAGAAAAGCTAAGTAGCAGACCACGCTGTGAAACAGTTCTGTAGCTTGAGAAGTCCCCAAAGTTGAGCAGTGATGGAATTATAGTTCTCTATTTTTAATTCTTTTTTTTTTGTCATTAAAATTATGCACTGAGAAACTGAAATTTGTTCTCTTATTTTGTCATATGGTCAGTCGGTTTTGTTTTGGTTTTCCAGCAGGGAGATCTTAATTTTGAAGCAGTTGCCCACTGTGATATTCAGTGCTACTTGGGAAAGTCTGATTCAGGTAAGCTCATCTCCGGCTTTTTTTGGCATCTGTCAGTAGTTTTATTGTAGAAAATTCATTTTATGTAGCAGGACTTGTAATGAGAATATGATAACATGATGACTTTTCAATGTCATCCATTAGAAATGGTGGCGGTAAAAAGGACTTACTAGAGCATATAGGTCTGTGCAATACACATACTCTTGTTTGCATGTACAATTACTGTGGTTTTGCAGATGTATTTCCTTAAGCAAATCTGATGTGTAAAGTAATTTATATACCCTCACATATGCTTACTTTGAAGGGGAAAAGTGGGTTGCTGTTTTTATTTTTGGGTCTGGACCCTTTGCAGATATTGATTACTCATGTTCAGAAGTAGATTGATGGAAAGAGCAAAATCTGTTATCGTTTTAGCAAATCTGCTTTGGCAGAAGAGTCTCTCTCTCGATCGTTCTGCCTGGGACCTGGATTCTGAGCTTGCAAGTGACCTTTATCGAAGATGGCATAAAATAAGACATGGGGAAGCCTGCAGGTCTGTACAGAATCTGTTGAAGTTCTTAATTCAAGCCAGTACAGTGTTTTAAGAAAGAATATTTTTGTTCTGAAGTATTCTTAATTAGAAGAAAACATTTTGGACCTTCCTACACTTAAGTTAGTTGTCTTGAAGCACCTGGAGTTTCAGAGCACTCCAGAACACACCCAGCTTTCATTTCAAGACACTACCAGCCATAAGTAAGCTTTTCAGATGCTTGAACTTTAGAATGTAAGTAATGTTCTGACTGTAGTTGCCTCACCATGGCTACCTAGCATGAAAGCAGTCAAAGCATGTTTTACCAGATCATTTATGGAGTTGCATGACTCCTTCATCAACAGGTTGCATAGCAGTCCTTTCAGGATTAGGGTCTTTGGATGGCTTCCAGGGTACTTAGTTCCTGGTGTACATACACATGAGTTAGACTGGCTCTCTGCTACTAGGGTACAGCTTTATGGGCTTTATTTAGTAAAGAGCATTTTCAGGGAAAGATAAGTTGATGTAATTATAAATCCTGGCAAATCATCTTTTTTGTTTTTTCTTTTTCTGAAAATAAAAAAAAGAAAATAACTAACAATGTTTTCTGGTTTTGCCAATAAAGCAGGAGAAGTATTTTAGGATCGCCTCACTTTATTCAGCAGAAGAAGTCTGAAGAGGAATCCTTTGCCTTTTTCTTGCCGCGATTGACTACAGAGCCCAGCCTTACACTCAACTTCAGTGCCACAGCCGTTAAAAGTAGTATGGTGAGGATGGTTGTTATTACAGTTTTCTGAGTTGTATATGTTTAGCTTGTTTAAATAACAAAAGTTTGTGGTTAATGTTTGGTGTTGCTTAGCATTTTCATACTGCTGGTAAATCAGTGTTTTGATCCAATTTAAGATACTAGATTTATATCCCTTTGGCTCTTTGGTAAGTTTTCTAGCTACCTGGTTGTAATGTTTTAATACAAGGAGAGGAGTAAAGCAACGTAGGTCTTATCCAACAATTGTTCGTGGTTGTCAAAGTTTTCCTTGCATCATTGTATAAGTTACATGCTTGTGGTAAAATAATTGAACAAAGGACTAGGGATAGGGTGTACTGTTATTAATGATGCATGTGGTTACAGTAAAGTCTTCCTCATGCCACTGCCTTGTGTAACAGAAGTGTGTAAAACATTTATGAGAGATACACCACTTGCAGAGCACTCTTCCAGCCACACTGACAATTATGTCTTTCTTGTTTGTCAGATTTAGGTCTCCACTAACCTACCCTATGCCAGAACCAGTCATATGGAAATAGTTTTCATATGCACATTGTGAATTACCTTAATATTCCATGTGTCCAATTTAATTGTTAGTCATTACAGTAATGTGTATAATAACCTGCTAGCACTCAGACTTCTGTGAGAAGGGGTGGCACTTCACTAACTGCACTTTCTTCTGTGCAAGAGCTTTGTTCGTGTCTGCCTGCATAAATCAAACTCCAAATGAAAGGATTGTTGGGGGAGCAGGGGCAGTCTATATTTTTATACACACAGTTCTTCGGGCACTTTTAGCTGATATTCCAAATTATGACATTGTGGTGACATGTCCTGCTGTTCCATGCAGTCTTGTGCATGTATGATTATACTGCATTAAGACAGAAGCCAGATTGAAGTCCCTTGAAAATGCAGATCATATTACCAGTGCTGAACTGTTTTACCATCCAGTTCTCAAATATGTAGTTTTTAACTTTTTCTTTTCCCCTCCAAACTATTTAGGTAAAATATTTCGTACTAAGAAACCCTTCATCCTTCCCAGTTACGTTGCAGCTTCTGCCTCTTTCTTACTACCCTGATCCCCAAGCTTCACTGAGTCTGCTGAACAAATGGTAAAAACTATCTCAGGATACTGTTTTCCCTTTTAAAAGATCTATTTGCTATGCCTTATGATTGTTGCTTATTGTAGTTTTTTAATTTTTCAAAGTGTCACTTAGGTGGGGACAATGTTCTGACTCATTTTAGAAGATACAATCATGTTCAGAGCAGCTTCCTGTATGGTGCTTGACTTTGTAATGTACCTCATCACTGATGAATTACAAATTGAGTATGTTTTAAGCAAGTTTCTCTCTGCCAGATCTAAACTGTAGTTAGTCATCTTTTAGGATGTGAGGCTTAGTGCAAGCTACCCAGGTGAGGTGAACAACTTACAGAATTGGGGATGTGCATGTCCCCACAATGCCGGTTGGTGTCTATACAGGGTCTGTAGCCTGATCACTGAGAAGAAGGTATCTGAACTGTCCCACCAGGAAAAATTTTTTTCTTAGATAATAATCCAAGTTACAGAGGACACAGGAACCAGGAAGAAAAATTCAGGTCCAGAGTCAGGAACCCCACCATAAATGTTTAGGGCCAGCTAAGTAAATGTTTCTGCATTGTTTTAGAACTGAGATGATCTAATGAGAAATCTAGATTAGAGTTAGATGAGCAATAAAGGGGCACAGTGAGGTGAGCTGAAATTCACCAAAATAAGCCCTGGCTGTCACACTTTGAGAAAATGATGTAGTTGGTAGGACTGCTTGGTTCGAGACAGTGGGATTTTACTCATGTGCCGAAGTGTAACTTGCATATTTGGGGTCCAGATTCCTGTTTAATTGCTTCCTTAACCTCATTTCTTTACATAGGTATGTGTATGTGCATATATATATGTGTGTGTGTATATATATATGCACATTAATAACTACATCTGTTTGCATACTAAATGTGATTTCCACAGAGACTTTCTAGTGGTTTGAAATTACATTTTCTCTGTATTTTCACACTTTAATTTCTGGAGATCTTCTAGGTTTACAAGAAATCACATCCATTAACTGTTTCTTTTTAAGCTAATGTCATTGACAGTTGTGACAAGTGAGTTTTCATTTTAGTGGCTCGAGGTCCATTAGTCCTCTATAACCTAAATTTTACCTGTTGGTTCTCTTATGTCAGTTTTTAATACCTTCATGTCAAATGGTTGTAATTTGTGCTCAGGTACAATAATCAACTACTTTACATGAATTTGATTTGCAAATTATGTGATAGAAAACAGAAATTTGTCCCAAACAAATCATGAGTAGAAAGGGAGATATTTGAGTAAATTAATGAGATTTAATGATTATTATTTCTTAACAGTTATGTAGGCAGAAAAAGCTTTGGGGTGTTTGTATTTGTGTGGCTTAAAAATTATATTTCTTGACTGTGAGCATTTACAATATTGTACACTGACATATCTAAAATGCCCAGCCATTTGTCTGTGTTCCAAATGTGTGGAATTCATGTAAAACTGATTTGTAGTGTATTCTGTTAAAATGCAGACCCGTATTTCACATCTGCCAAAATGAAATTGTAAAAATAATCTTTATTTTAGAACGGATGCCAGCATGTAAAAATAAGTCAATTCACTTCTGACAGGCTGGGTTTCAAGTGCTTAACTTTTTCTTTTGGTTTATTTAGGTTCGGCATAAATGTGCAAGCTATTAATTTCACAACCACCGAATTCAGGCTAATGGATGAATGTTCTCACAGGGTAAGATGGCTACTTTTGGTAGAAGAAGTGGTCTGGCACACTAGAAAAAGCTTTTCCTAGCTATGCTACTTTTCAGTTGTTCCAAAGTACTATTTAAAGCATAGTGTTTTCTTGATTGTTAGGTGTGTATCTTTGCAGTTAATTATTTTTCAGAATTTTAGTCTGTTTTGAAAACAGACTCAAAAGCTATAGGAAGGGAGTGCATGTGTGCCTGGACACTGTGTGTACGTGTTGAGGAGGCCACCGTTTGCATTCTCCGTTGAGACTTAGCTTTTAGCTCCAGGTTGAACATGAAGTGTTAGGCTTTTGAGTCAGTGATGTCAGGAACTAGCTGATTATCCTTTCAGTAGAGGGAAATACTGTCCTGGTAGTTCAATGAAGGAGAAGGCTGCATTTCTACATTTCAGCTTTGTGTCATTGCACCTCCCAGATTCAGGTTTGGAATATCATGGTTCTTGCTGGTTCCCATTGCCTAATTTTTACATATGTGTGATAACACTTGACTGTGTCACACCAGTGCTGAGCTGTGGTTAAACCCTGAGATGATGTGTCATGGGTGACAGAAACAGAGAAGATGCTGTATCGGGGATGTTGGCATATTTTGGTGACCAGAGTATCATCCAGAGTATGCAGATAATTTCTTCTTAGACTTCTGGTTTGTGCAAAAGCCCGGAATTCATGTATTTTCCTTGCTTTTTGGGCATGCTCTAGACTCATCTTTAATGTCCCGTGTAGATACATGTTTCTGCACATATGCTTTAAGACCTTAATGAAATTTCTTATAAAAAGAAAAGAGTATGTTTGCTACACTAATCAAAGCTTCGTTTTTGGCAGCAGTTGTAAGAGTTGTTGTAAAAGAGAGGAGACAGCAATTCATAAACCCTTGCCTGTAGGCACACTCTGAGAAAGAGAAGGTAGTATGTGGGTAGGACTGAGTTTCGACAGTCCCATGCACCATACTCTTGACCAAATGGAAAAATAGTGGTACATCTTTGCATCAGTGTGTGCAACACATGTTTTTCTTTAGATTTGAAGAGCTATGGGGAACATCTATGGTTAGATAGGTATTCAGCACATATGAGATGGATCTTGGCTTGTTAAACAAATCACTAGTTCTTAATATTCAAAATTTCAATTTGTTATCATTTCCCTAGTCACTTTATGTGTAATGAATTGTTAGGTTCACGTTTGAATGCATGCATTTCTTTTTAGGGAGTGACATGGTTAAGTTTGCAAATGTCGTATGTGGCTTGCTTTTAATAAATACTGCCTGTTAAATGCAGGTTCTGAAAGTTTTTTTATGTTATTTTTCATAAAGTAGACTAAGAATAAAAACATTTTGAACTGAAAAATATCAGAAAAGCTGTTAATAAATCAGCCATAAATGAAAAACAATCAAGCAAGAGCCTGTTTTGGAATGTTTATGGTTGCTTTGACTGCTATAGCTATCTGATCACCCCTTTCTAAGAAAAGACCCCCAGTTCTGGAAGAGCAAGTTTTAGGGCTATTTTCATTTCTATAGTGGCAGAAGGAATAAGCAAGGGTATCAAAAACAAACAAACCAAAAATTTACATTATTTCCAGACTAAGTGAACTTCTGGTAGTTCTGGTTTTCAATAATACAGTAGGGAATTCACTTTGGCTTCTTTCCAGTGACTCAAATGATCAGCATATTCGCCAACAGTCCCTTTCTCACTTAAATCAAGTTGTAAGTCATATGCTGAGGGTATAATGGTTGCCACATTTCCCTATGCAATCAGTACACTGTCAGTTCTTGTGCTGTGAAGTGTTTCAGGATTCTTTGAGTATGAAAGACACTATATAATTTCTTTTCCATCTGAGCAAATAAAAACTGTTTTGAAAAAAATGAAGTAATACATTCCTCATAATAAGTGCAGTAATATGAACTTTTGCTCAAATAAACAACCTTATCTGATGTTTTATGCTGTCAAAATGAAAGACTTTTGTATAACAAGTTAGCAGTTTCTGCACCTTGCCAAAAATATCTTATGTAGTGCTAAGTAACGATACGGTGCTTTCTTTATTGACATCTTTAAACACACATGGTTTCTGTGAATAAGAAGTGCATTTTTGTTTAACAGAATGCACATCAAGAGGATTTCATCAGCAAGAAATGCAGTTCTGAGCTGCTTTTGTTAAGTTTACAGCCACTGGAAACCAGAAGAGTTGGTGTAATTTTTACACCGGTTGACTACAAAAGAGTAACTTCCCTGATTTTAATCAGGTAAGCCACGTTTCAGTTTTAAGTCAGAATCAAACAACTCAATGTAAAATGCATTTGCAAAATCGCAGAGCATGGACAAATGCTCAAAATTTGAAAGCCAGAATACCTCTGATTTTATAGAAAGTGCTTAAAGTGTGCTTGTGCCTTGTGTCTCAGTCATTAAAAAATACAATCTTATTTTCTTGATATGTGGTCATTTGGTTATAAAATGTATATGAATATACTGAGGTAGTTTTGAGTTTGAGAGAAACACATTGCATGGCTTTGCTATTTTCAGCTTGACTCCATAATGATAGGATTTATGGATCCAATGAGTCTTATGTGCAGCCAAACACTGGTTATCTTTTAGGAAAAGAGTTTATGGAAGAAGAAACCATTTTTACTAGGTGGCACAATTATTATCCAGTGACAGTGGTTACAAAACTTGTCCTTCACTATGTGAAATTCACTAGTGACTGGTTCTGGAGTGATCCCATCTCTATTTAGGGGAAACCTGACCAGTTTTGGCCACTGACTCTGTTACTGAAACACTGTTGTTGGTTTGGCACCTAGAGAGCAAAGCTGTGATTTTGCAAACTTAATTTGTGTTTTAGTGACTGATTGCTTGATTTTTACATTATGGCAGAAACAACTTAACCGTTCTGGATGTGGTCAATGTAGAAGGCTTTGGAGCCAAAGAATTGCTTAAAGTAGGGGGAAGACTACCTGGTGCAGGAGGATCTCTTCGATTTAAGGTGCCAGAAGCTACGCTAATGGACTGCAGACGACGTGAGTAAGAAGACACAGTCTCTAGTTTTGTAGCTGGCTGCATTACTCTGTAGTGGTACTGATATGCTACATTAATGTTAAGTAAACAGTGTTAAAAGGTGAACAGCTTGGTCATGAGGGGTGTAGATTCTGTTTTTACAAAACACTCACTGAGAATGGTTAAAAGTTCTAGAACTACACTACTGCAAAACAGGTTATATTAAGTGTTTTATTAGATTGTAAATAAAAATAGTAATTTACTTGTAAATGTAAGAAAGTCATTTTTATGCACTGTTAAATGATTGCTCTCTTTTTTTCCTTTAAGAACTGAAAGACAGCAAGCAAATTCTATCCATAACGAAGAACTTCAAAGTAGAGAATATTGGGCCTCTTCCTATAACAATTTCATCTATGAAAATCAATGGTTACAGTTGCCAAGGATATGGATTTGAAGTGTTAGACTGTCAGGAATTTTTCCTGGCCCAGAACTCATCACGAGAGATCAGCATTGTGTAAGCACTGACAAATTTGCTGACAAAATAACTTTAGTGGAAATTTGTGGGTATGATACTGCAGTAACATACCCACACTCAAACTTGTGAATGTAAATGTCATAAGCCTTTCCCTAGGGGTAATAGTAACAAATGGATAATATAATAGTGTCTCTTTACAGGACTCATAATTTCTAAAAAGCAGCATACATACTTTTATCAGTGCATTATGAAGTAATAAAGCAAAAGAGTTGCCACAATTTTTAATTTGATTGTTATTCTCTAGCGTGTTCCGAGTAGCCTGACCATAATCTAGTCATGTTTTCCAAACACTGAACATAGTCTAAAACTGATTCTTTTTAAAATCCTCTTGAGTGAAAGATACTGTGACTTAAGCATAAGTAGAGTTGATATTACTATATTAAAGTAATTGCGGTTTCCTATACAACAAGTATCATCTCTACTGATTAAAAAGGCAAGTCATACCTTCTAGCAGTACCCGTGGCAGTCAAATAGAGTAATGAGGTGGGTCAGGGAAGTGGAGGAAGAGACAAATCTGATGGTTTCTTCTGCTTTCCCTATCTTTCCAGCTTTGTACTCTAGTACCTGGCCCATTCTGAAATAATGCTGCCTGTACTCTTGACAGCTGTGCTTTTGTTAAAGAGTTTTGTAAAACCTGAGTTGTTCATGTGCACCTCCTTGAAAAAAGGAAAACGAGTTGCAGTAACGAGAGTATTGTGAAGAGTCACAAGAAAACCACCTATATTACCAACTGAAGATGACCTAAAAATCTTAACTGCTTTTAGGTGCTAATGCCACGTACACAGTTTAAGCAGACAGTGGACATTTATTTCATTGCGTTTTTTTTTCCATATTATTAAATCAGGAATTATTTTGTATTTTTTGTATCAATGTGACTTCAGAAAATTAAATTCAGCCCAAAAATGGAAAAGTAACACCAGTTCTGTCTGTTTTTCCTAATAGATTCACTCCTGACTTTACATCTTCCTGGGTAATTCGTGAGCTTACACTGGTGACTGCTGCTGATTTGGAGTTCCACTTCACACTCAACGTGACTCTTCCTCACCATCTATTACCACTATGTGCAGATGTGGTGCCAGGCCCCAGCTGGGAAGAGTCTTTCTGGAGGCTCACTGTCCTCTTTGTAAGGTAATGCTTTCAAGTCCCTTGCAACAGTTTGAAAGGGACCTGCCAGGGAAAGATCAGCAAGCACTTTTGCCTTCTGTTTGATTTTTTGTGATGATAGGACCTTAAATCTCTACTGCATCTGTCTCCCGAGAGTCCTGCCAGCTGGCTGTGACAGCTTAGGTGTGGTAACACTAGCTGGTGATGGAGTTGGCAAGCATTTCTTGCTGCTCCTCCTGATAAACTTCCATGTTAAGGCTGCAGTGAAAAAGGGTTAGGATATCCCCATGGGAATTCTCAGCATACTAGAAGACTTGCTCCCACCACAGTAGAGACACACATGTAACATGTTAGTATCTGAACATTATAAGTAGAGTTGAGTGGGCTTGAAGATTATCTTTAAGTATTCCTGGAAAATTAACGTGAATTTTATTTATAGTTTCAGACAACTACTTGAGGACTTGCTTCTTCTGCTTCTTTTCTCCTTTCACATGTCAAATATTATTTGTGTTTATGGTTAGTTTTTGCTAGGCACACTGCAAAACAGGCTACCCCAGAAAGATGGTGGGGCTTGTGTTAGCTGATTATTTGCTGGCACATGCTAAACTGCTTTGAAGAAGACTACCTTTGTAAGACAATGAAGGGTTCTGCTTCTGCACATACTGCTTTTTTTTGTCTTCCTTTACTGACCTTTCACACTGAGTAGTGTGAACTGAATGCTGTGTTGGGCACAGGTGATGTTCAGTGCTTTCATCACACCAACCCTGAATTCCTACAAGAAGCAGTGACTGTGAATGTCACGATGGTAACATACACGTTACTGATACATATCCGAGATCCTGATGCACACTGCGGTGCTGCTTGCATTGTTTTGACATGGAAAACAGAGCACAAATTAAGAAATAGCAGTGACCACATTGTGTGGTTCTAGATGCAACAAAAAGGGACTGTAGGGATCTGAAAAATCAGGAATTTCTCGTTCAGTTTTCCTGCTAACAAAGTTTATACTGCATGACTGAGAAAGGTGGTTTGATGAATTACAAAGATTTTTGTTCTGATCCATTTATTTTTGGTGCAATTAATACACCATGTATAAAGAGGATATTTTGCAGCTTCATTTTTAGTTCAGAAATATGGTAGCATTTGTGGCTCATTTTATGCCAGCATTTTCTCTAGGAAAAGAAAGAGACAGTATTAAATAAATATCAAAATAATGACATGACTATCATGAATGAATAGAAGGCACTCAGAAGACTGATAGGTATCATTCTACGATGTATAGTCATTGACTTGTAGTGAGACTTCTAAATTATCTCTAAATCAATGACTAGCTTTTTTAGAAGGCATTTTTTCTTTGTTAGTTTTTTTTAAAGCTCATGACTGAGTTATTTTATAGACCTAATAACTAGTAAGGGCTATAAGGAAAAAAAGGAAGGCTATTGCAACTATTACTTTTCACAACTATGTTGAGTTTTCTTGTCTGTCTTTTTACTTAGAATTTACTAGTAAAATATTTCAAAAGTGCATCTTGTTAGAAGCTTTTTAACTCTTTCACTGAATATTTCTGGAAGTTGTAGACATCAGTATCTGTTGTTCTCTTTGACAGTTTGTCCCTGCTCGGAGTGATTCTGATAGCCTTCCAGCAAGCCCAGTATATTCTAGCAGAGTTCATGAAATCAAGACAGAGGCCAAATCCTAATTCTTCACCACAGCAGAACAGCAACTCTGTTGACGTAATCAGCTCCGATTCCTACAAGTAAAAATACTTTTTTTTCTTCTTTTGTACCTTGGAGTGATGCTTTCTGTCTGTTTGTATTGTGATATTGCTGTGGGCTGGTTTAGAGGAGATGGTGTTCTAAGCAACCTCTTTTCAGAGAACTTTCAGTGTTGTGGTGTATATTTATCTCCACACAAAAGAAATTGAAGAACTCAAGGGTTTATTAATCTTGTATATTGCCAATAGTACATAAGGAAAAATTATGTGATGAAAGTAAAGGATATACCATGTGTGGGAGCCATGGAAAGAATGGAAAATACATTGATGATTCACAAATCTGACCCTCTTGAGTGGTCAGTTACACTGAAGCATGTAAGTGTGTTTGAAGTCTGAGCACATACTTAGTCTTACTCAACTCCCACTGAATCAGAATGTGCTTAGATGTATGATAAAGTGAAGACTTAAAGCAATTTCATGGCTTGAGAATATGCCCCCCTTTTGTTTCTTACAAAAATATCTCATAAAGCAATTCATGTTAGCTTTATAAAGAAAAATAACCCCAAATAACTTATTTCTTCTCCAGGGGAAGTTGCAAGACATTTATGGATTCCTACAGTTCCTCAGATAAAGGTAAAGGGAAGGGCTTCCTGTCTGTAGGCGCTTCTTCCAGCCGAAGTCAGAGCGCAGCAAAGAGAAGTCCTGCGACCTACAGCCACTCTCAAAAGAAACACAAATGTTCGGTTTACTACAGTAAGCAGAAACCAAACGCAGCAGCTGGCAGTGCCATTGCAGCTGCTGATGAGAAACAGAATCAGATTGCAGAGAACCAAATCTCAGCACCAAAAGAGGACATTTGCACTGATGTTGTCAGTGAGAACTGGGTAACTCTGAAGTATGCAAATGGCATAAACGTTAACAAGAATTTAACTCTTCCAGAAGACTTTCTGGGTAAAGAAGAAAGTACACTGAAAAATACAGTTCTCATTAAAAATACTTCTTCAGAGTGTGATCTGAAGGAAGATCTTCAAACATGTATGTTTCCTAAGGAAACTAACCTTAAAACTTCAGAAAATCTAGCTGAGCTCAAAGAACAGGAGTTCTGTCCTGTGAAGATGTCCAAGAAGCTACCTGAAAGTCACTTGTGCAGAAATTCACCTCAACAACAGCCGGAACTGCAGGAAATTTCTAGGAAAATTAGTGGTAATTTTTTTCAAATTCTATTACTCGAAATTACTAGGTGAAATCTTTTGAGGAGTTCACTGTGATCAGGATTTTGTCTTTTGTGTGGGACAAGGAGATGTGATACTTCTGATGCGTTCACTGTGATTTATCTGTTTACACTCCTAAGGAAGTAGCCTGCATTGAAAGTTCTTTCATGAGTTATAAATTTACTTCATTTGCAGATTTCAATCTTGTGCTGTAGCATTTTAACAGTTAAAATAATTGATATCATAGATCTGCTTATAAGACACAAATTGCCCTTGTCAGATATTTAGAAGCATCCCAGTTTGCAATTTTCAAGTCCACTGACAATATGATGCTTAATAGTCACCAACAAGGATGTTCAGAACTGGATGTGCAGAACTCCTTTGATGAAACTACCTAAAATAACAAAAAACTGACATCAGAATGCTATGAACTTATATTTTGTAGGAATCTGCAGGTCAGTGTTTCTCTTAGTAATTGCATAGCTATATTTTTTATCTTTTTTTAAAAGTGTGAAAATAAGCTGCCTGGGAAGTCTTATCTCTTAGCTTCACAATTCAAAATTTTAAGAGCAGCAAAAGAACAGCTGGGAGAAGTCAGAAGCAGGGTAGGAGAATGTATCCTCTGGAAGCTTGGCTTTACTGAGGCACTCGGCAAAGTAGCTGAATGCTGAAAACTGGCATTTGCTGTAGCTGTGGCAGAGTTCAGTGAGTGAGCGATCACAGAAGGATTTCAGGCCCTGCTGTCGCATGTAGTTGTTACCACGGGCCCGTTGCTTCTCGTTGTGTCGTCGTCTGTGAGATACAGCGGGTACAAGTGTGCAGTCTCAGGTAGAGGCAGGATAGTTTCACTCATACGTACAAAGTACTTTGTCCCTGTGCTCCTAAACTGCAGTGTCGTTTATTGTTTGTTTTGAATTAGGAGATCAGATGGGGGGAGAAAGAGGGGGGATGTGGGAGTCAGTAATTATGTCTTAACTGTATTTGTGTGCACAGGAAAGTAGCTTTGAGTATAGGCTGTGGAAATCATGGTTATACATAAACCAGTTGGGAGATAATAGACCTACTTTCATTGACAAAACTTCCACCTTGAGAGAGGGTTTCAGGAGTCCTGCCACAATTACCAGTCACTTGTATTCAGTGGTAAAGCACTAAAGGTAAGCTCCCTTGTTGTCTATTAGCAGTTATGGTTTTCTGTGCTATCAGGGATGTGAGTATTTCAAGTTGTTTCAAGATGTTTCATGGGATAAATAAGTCTAAAAAGTACCATGTTGCAGTGTTTGTATCTTGATTATAGTTACAGATGTGGTTTTGTGCAAACAGGGACCTTGGGTACTTGCAGGTTTGTATGCTGGAGGTCAACAGAGAGTTGAGGTCAACTTTAGAGTTCTGTCAGCCTCCCTTGCCTGATGTTTCATTCACAAGCACTCCTTTTGCAGTCACCATGGCTGCCTGCTCCAGAGGGGAGAGGGTGTCTGACTCGGAGCTAGGATGTTGTAGTTGGTTGGTAGGAAATGGTAAAAACGTTTGGGTGTGCCTTTCCCATTTGAGAAGACCAGTTCAATAAGTGATGAGATTTCTCATGCAAAGCAGTCAAGAGTCTTGGTAGCACATCACTGTAGATGTATGGTAGATATCTGAGATACCTGGAACTGATTAGAGGTGAAGTTAATGCTGTCCTGTCCAGCATTGGCAGGGCCCAGGTGAGGACTGTGACTCAACTGGACAACTCAGCTAGTTTTTGAGGCAGGCTTCCTCTTGAGTCTTTCACCTTTTGGACTTTGTTACACCAAAGTAATAATTCTCCCTCACAAGTCTCTCAAGAAAAGGAACTTTTAATGTGGAACCCATCCTAAAAAAGGATGATTTCCCTTTGTCTTCATAGTGAACGCAGAGGGCACTTCAGAGGCGTAAAGCACCAAGTAAAGGCCGTCCTTAGTTTGATTTACCCATTCTTAAAAACTCTTCTCCCTACTCAGCTTGCAGGTTTTTTTCTTTTTGTTTTTTTTAGCCCAGTATGCTCTAGCTTCAGATTCTACCTTACAGATTGATGGCTGAGACCCAAATAGCTCAAATTCAGATAAGATGAGCGGGGCTTGTGTAATTTATGCATGTGCTAGGAGTGGTGTGCTCATGAATATGAACCAACCAGCACCACACCAACCACAAAGCTACTTTTTGCAACTGCTCTGCGAATTTTTACACAGCATTAGCTTTTGATTCTGAAATTTTCAGTGTCATCAGCCTAGAGCTTAGTATCCTAGTGTTTTGGAAAGCAACACAAGTCTGTTTGTAAAGAAAGGTAGTGGTTATGATTAGGAGCCCATTCTCATGTCAGGCCAACTGTTTTTACTGTTTGATTGTAGGGAATAGCCAGCAAGTGCCTCTCAGGAATGAAGCAGAAAGCTGTGAGACTTTAAAAAGGCAGATCAACCTAAAGCCTTCCACAGAGAAAAAGATTAATAAGGGACCTAAGGAAGAGCCTCCATGCTGTGCAAAAGAGGAGACCACTTGTTCTGAGGTTTGTATTGTGATCTTTCTGCTTTTCAAATTTAAAATTATCTTTTTATTGTTTATTTATATATGTATACACATATAGGTATGTATGTGTATGTAGGGACTATTACATACAGTCACAGATCTGAAACACTGTAAATCAGATGACTGAGGAAGTAAGCAGATGTGCTGTCCCGCATCCATTGTGTATTAATGCTGCTGTATAGAATAATGAACAGTTTGTGTAAAAATTAAAACAGCTCTTATATTGTGATATTGACCATATCAGAGCCAGAGATTGTTACTGTCAGAGCAGCACGTGTGTACTGGAATCTAGTGCCAGCTATCAGCGACACTAATGATGTGGGAACATTCTCTGGAGGGGAGGTGGGCATATTGGGCTTCAGTTGCAGACCTGATCTCCAAATACAGGGCTTTGCATCAGAAATTTGCATTTGAGAATACAGCAGGCAGAAGCCCCTTAACAGATTGCAGAGTTGCTGAGAAGGATCATTTCACCTCTGGTTTCTGAGTATGATAAACACATCAGACTGTACCTTTGTTGCAGGCAGCCTAAAACACTAAAAGAACTTTTATCAGAACTTTATTAAACCCAGTAATTTGGATTATGTTTATATCCTGTCTACTGGATAGGAATCCCACAGCAAAAAAAGTGTAAGGAGGAATCGCTAACCATGCTTGGGGAATATGTCAGAAAAGGTCTAGTCTTATTTTGGGATCTGTTGTTACAAACTTCTTTCCATATGTGGCTGATGGTGCTCAGTTTGTTTCTTGCATTTTTTTAAATTACTATTATTTGTCTGTAACTTACTCCATAATTTTCTCAGTTGTAATTCAGATGAAGGCTTTCCCCTGCCCCCTCCAGCTGCTGAGGAGAGGGAGGATTTATTGCTGCTGAACTTGCACACAAACTGATCATAAATCTGGCAGATGTTTTTTGTTTTTAGCACATTGGGAATTTTATCGACTGCTTTACTTTTTCTCCCTCCATTTTTTTATTTCCCTGGAAGTCAGAGCTAGATGCTGTGAAGGGGAAAATGCTAAGTTTGGGAATTCAAAAATTTTTCTTGTCATCTCTTGCTGTCTTGATGGACAGAGTCTTGGAAAGACAGATCAAATTCATGGTGCTGGAAAGAAGATGTGCTGTGGAAAGGCACTAAATCATGAAGTAACTATGCATTTGGGTCAGGTCATGTTGTCCAAAGAACTTTAGCTAGAAAAATCCAGTGAAGTTCATTGACTGAGTTAAAATCATTTTATAATGTACATATTGTCTCAGCTCATATTTTTACCTTTAGCAAGAAGATACATATAGGAAGAAGAAACCTCAGGAGAAAAAGGAAGGAAATGTACCAAATATGAATTGGAATAGAAATAGAACATCTAGAAAAAATAAGAAGAAGAACGTTAATATATCTACAAGGTATGTATTGCCTCACCAAATCATGAAGAAATCCAGAGTTACTGTCATGTTTCCACAGGTTTTGAATAGTACATTAGGCAGGATTGTTTTATCTATTTAAATAGACACACTTCAATCCTTGCCTGAGGCTTTATTTTTAAGACTGTGCAGTACTAAGTATCACCAGCAAAAAAAAAATAAAATTTCCACTTGTAAATCTGTATTTATATAGATGCACTCCATTCTGCATAACAGTGGTAGCTCTCTGTTATAGTCTGGAGTGTGCTGTCTCTGAAGTTTGATGCTTAGCTTCCTTTCCATTGTGTATTATGTGGAGAAATTCCAGTTGTGTATTCCCTTCAGTGAAAAAGGAAAATAAAATTGTTGAAATGATTCCATCTTCAGGAGAATCATCTGCTATATTGAGTAACTGGGGAATGTTGTCTTCTAGTAATTTTGGAAGAGAAATATGTAGAAAGGAGACGATGGCTTGCATTTTTGCCATAATGATTAAAAAGACTAGAGCAGCACTAGACTAAAGAATATGGAGAGCACAGTGGAAAGTTACTTCTTTCCCCCACGAGGATTGTTTAAATGCATTTTAAAGTCAGTTGTAAATCACTTTTAAATATTGTTTTAATGTATTTTAAATTTAAGTTATTTGGATTGTTAAAAAATACTATTTACAAGCTGCTGCTAGAATAGAAACACTTCTGAGGAGAAAATCATCCTCCTTCCCCTCCCCCAGCACTTTGAATTAAGGTCACAATCCTACAAAGCCTTCACAGACTTAATTTTTATTGCAAGCGGTCCTGTTGAGGTCAGTGGACTTAACAAGGAGATTGTAAATCTGAAGGGACTGTTATAACTCATTATGCACAAATTACTATTCATTGTGTGGGAAGTCAGCACATGTGTAAATCTTTGCTGCATGCACACCTTTATAAGTAGGATGGATAAAATACTAGAAGTGAAATACTGAAGTTCAGTGTCTGTTCCTTGGACCAGTTAAGCCTTTGCTACTTTCTGAGTTAAGATGGAACCATTCCCTTTCTACAGAAATTTGACAGCTGGCTTTTATTCATTTTCCTTAATACTCTATGGTTACAGTATTGAATGGAGATACTTCAGTTTTACTAGCAAAAACTTAGGATCGCTTCAGATTATGATTTTATTCTAGTTACAATTATGCCAGTGAAATGAACACAGGGCACATTTTTCCATGTATCTGGATATTCGTACAGCACTAGACTGTGCTTATTACACATTAGTGCTTATTCCTCTAACATCTGATTGCAAGTGCATTAGAGAATGAAGTTAAATATACACGTTGTTTTGCCTCTTCCCCTGAAAAGTAGTCTTCTGTGTAGTGAAATATTTTGTATTTTGAGAAAGGTTTTTTAGGTTTCTGTAAAGTTGGGGAATAAGACTCCCAAAACTTTTCCTTCCCCTGCATCCTGCCTCAATAGGTGTGTGAGTTAAAGTGTTTAATGCCTGAAAAGGAAAAATGCAAATATAAAATGCAAACATATTTCTTCGGGTGTGATTGTATTAGGGTCCCTGAGCAGAGTGAGTTGAAGCATATGTGCAGTGAATTTGAAAGGCCGGATCTGAGAGCGAACATTGGAATAAGAGCCTGGTGTCCTCAGAGTAACGGGGAAAATTGTAAAGCAGACCAAAAAGCTGGGAGCTTGTCTATACAGGGAGAAACAGGTACGCAATCTTAATTGACTTATATGGGGAAAGAAACACAATATGGATTCTGTGGCATTAGAGCTGTATTCCTTTCTTGAGAGACCTGTGCTTTTCTCACTTTTGAACCCTGATGCTAAGATGACAGTGCCTGAAATAATACGTGCTCATTTCTGATGGGCTCTGCATGCTTTCTCCAGGGGGTTGTTTGGTGATGCAAATCAGAAAATGAGTCAGTCTGAAGCCATAATCCATCTATTCTTGATGTAGGACTGACAGTCTTGTGTGTTCAAATGAAAGCTGGTATTAACTGAAGCAACTGTATTGCAAAGTCCAGTTTTAGAATAGGCAGGTCATTTTTTAAAAACCCCACTAGCTTGGGTACCTGCTTCCTGCCTTTCTGTCAGGATTTTAATCATCTGTTTTCCCTGACTTTTGGGAAGATGAGATCTGATGAAAGATATCAATGTCTATAGAATAGTCGTTTGCCTCTCTGATGAGATAATAAGAAAGGAGAATCTATCACTTTTGAATTTATTACTTGCAACATTTTGTCATTGCTCTTAGTATGCATGATCCTACAGCCAGGATATGTTTCATGTTTAAAGTGCTAACTGTATATTTCAAAGGACAGTACGTGCTTCCTCTTTCAACCTGTTGCCTGTAGCTGCACTTTATCCTCACTTGCATTTATTTTACTGGGATATTTTACTGGGATGTTGTGTAGGACATAAGCTCCTTGTGGTAGGGGCTGGTATATTTACAGAGGCTATCAGTAAATATTTTCTCTCTTACTGTCAGTAAATACAGAGAATATGTGTAAATTTATGTTTCAGATGACTTTTCACTGACAAAGCTTTCTTAAATATTGTGTTGGTTTTTTGGTTGTTTTTTTTTTCCAACTTCTTTAGAAAGCTTTTATCAGCGGTCCAAAAAGAAGTCTTTGGAGAAGTTTTGTTCTGATTCAAGCTCTGATTGTGGAAGTTCATCAGGAAGTGTTCGTGCCAGTCGTGGGAGCTGGGGTAGCTGGAGCAGTACCAGCAGTTCAGACGGAGATAAAAAGCCAATGATTACTGCCAGGCATTTTCTTCCATCCAGTAAGTTTTGCAAATAGTCCCTCTTCACAGTGGCAGGCAAAGTTTTCGCCTTCCTTCTGAATGGAAAGGGCTACCACAGCATGGGGCACGTAACTTGCCTTTTATAGGGCACCTCTCAGAAACAGAGGGCGAGATTTAAATAACTGTACTTGACAAGAAGTACCACAAGTTTTGTGGAAATGAAGATGACCTGTCAGGCTCCAGAGAAAGCATCAGGCTCCTCGCTGGAGGAATCTGAATTAGTTTTCGTGGAAAGATGGGAGAACTGAGAGCAATTTCTGCCTTTGAATTTATGTTTCATCATATTATTCTTTTTAAAATGTTATAGCTATTTAAGAAATGCACAAATGAAGAATGTGTGAAAGCAGTTCAGATCTGAGGATGTGGGGTTTGGATAGACGTATTCAAGGCATAAGTAGGCAGGAGACCTGTGCCAGTTGACTGTTATGAGAAATGGGAGCTGTGGTTCATTACTGCAATTTTTGAATGCCTGAATATCATTAAAATAGTTGAAAGCGTAAACCCTGTCACTGCCATAATTTTAAAATGTTGAAGTGACACAAGCAAACCCAGCTTTGAGTACATGAAAAAATATGGTTTGAATGATTTAAAAATATGCAGGAACTTACATGTGTATTTGTGTATGTATAAAACCTTACATTACTAAATGATAGGACATGATGTATCTGAACCTGAGATCTAAAAGATAACGAATTGTGTGTATATGACTTTTCTGTTTGTTCAAATTATAATGCCCCTTAAAAAAAAGGAAAATAAGTAAATACAAATTCAAAATCAATTTGATAGTAACAGGTGAACCTCTCCATTAAGAGTATGGTAATCACATCTGAGTCATAAAATACATTTTAAACCACATGGACTTAGGTAGCATGCTTTGAAATTAATGCAGTTAGTGATAATCCAGTCTGAGAGAAAACTTAATTAACACCATTGATGAATCTATTTGTGTGTATGTATATTCTATGCATACTTCTTTTTTTTAGGACCTTTGATTTTCACAGTCATTCTTTTCTTTAGGAGAGAATATTTCACAAAATGATTTTCCATCTGAAACTCCTATCACTTTAAATCTGTCTCATAACATCTGCAATACCAGGTAAAAAATTGTAATCTACACCTGTAAGACATTAAAGAAACACCACCAACTTGAAATTGTGTCTCAGTTTGGTAAATTATACCTACCTGTTGTCATTTTTTATGATCATCTGATTGTACTTACTAGTTGGAAGAAGATCATCTTCAGTATATGAAAAGCAACTTACTATATTTCCACTTAGTTATATTAAAGTAGTAATGTTTTTTGAAAAAAGGTGGGAGTGAGACTTTCAAGTTGATGGTATTCTTTTAATGGGAATAATGTTCTCCTAGGATATACAGCATGAAAATTGATTCATCCCTCCCCTACATTCCTTTCTACCTCTTTACTATATTAGAGATAGAATCTACAATTAGTGTGAGTCCTCATTTCACTTCTTATTCTTCACTTTGTGTTTTCATTAGGAGAAATAATTTAATCCTTTTCCTTTGGGATTCTGGTGCTTGAAAATGTTTCCTTTCCATTCATTTTTACTAGTTTCTTTGATGGGTTTTGATGAATATCAAATTGATGCTAGTGTGTGTCTATGTGTCTTCATGGACATAGAAGTAAACTTGCCTGGAATTTTTTGAAACATTATGAGAGGTCCTACTGATCTTCATGAACTATAACCTGTTTTCCAACTTTAGAGATAAGCTGTTGAATTAATTTCCAATAGGCTGATATTGGATAATAAAAGTGGGATAATTAAGGCATATTAATTTTATTAATTTTGCATGTGTGATAAGTAGCTGGCTTTTAATTGGAAAAAAAACCCTTAAAAAATTGCACAGTGGTAATTAAAAAATAAGAATGATCAGGACAGTGGGAAAGCAGCAGCAATCATGATGTTCATTAGAATATTTTTTACATCTCTGTATATTTCCTTTGAAATACTTTGGATTATGAAACATAACAGTGTCTAGACTTAAAAAATTAAATTTTATTTTAATTCAGCAGAGACATGAACAGCATCCCCCAGTATCCTGAAACCTTATGTCCCAATTTCACTGACATACCTGCAGATCCTGACAAAAATAAAGGTCAGTATTAAAAACTGAAGCTGGTTTTTGCACATTTTGTCAAGCAGTTTCAGTGATGTTGCTAATAACATTTGTGTACGCCAACTCGATAGACATGTTGTTACTAGAACTTCTAAACAACTTAGGTTCAAAGTTAGCAAATGAAGGCTTATAACCTTGATAATTTTTACTTATAACCTTGACGATTTTTGCTGCATCTGCTCTGTGTGAAGACTGCATTTAGCTTTCAACTCATGTTCTAGGAATTCTTTATTTTCTTTATTCTCTTGCTTTGCACAGATTTATGTCCAAAAGCAATGCAGCTGGGAGATCAAGAGCATTAGTTGCTGTGTTAAAGTGAAGCTCAAACATGACTCAAAACAAACATGACCATTTTTCTCTCTAAATTTCCACAGTTGGGACTTGCTTTCTTTGAAAGCAATGAGTGAGGTTGGGTTGAGCTGTTAAAACTCTTGAGCTTTCGTTGTTTGTGTCTCAAAGGGAAGTAATATTAGCTTTTTGAGTGGGATTCATAAAGGCATTGTGCTACATGGTGGAGTTTGAAAGCTGGTTAGGACACATAGTTCTTTAAGCAACAGCACTGCCTACCCATCACTGTCCCTTCTCATGTAGGTTTAACGTGTGTCTGATGGGATACAAATGCTGATTAAACTTTTTACATGGTAATAGTATTAACATGTGTCACATGAAATAATGCAATAGAGCTAACTTTGCAACCATTTTTTCATGGAAATTGCTGATTTGGATTTTTTCCTTTCTCCATCTGCCCATTCTCACAGAGTTGATGGGAACCAGGTATCTGTGGGTAGTCAGGGCATTCAGTCCATAAAGAGCAGCACAATGAATATCTGCCCTAGGGGCTAAATACGAGTTCACAAATTGTTCGGTTATAAATGACTCCAGTCTATTAAAAATTTGACTCTGTTGCCACTGTTTTTGTGTAGTTGGACTTCGGTGCTTACTGACTGATGTGTAGGGGTAAGGAGGCCAGTGGGAATCACATCCCTGCTCTCTGTCCTGCTGTGTGGAAGGGTGCCACCTTCCTCTGTAGGAATTTCTTACCATTTTGTTGAATTCCAGTTTCTCAGGTCAAGTCTTTATATATATCTTTTATAAAAAATAGAAATTTTGAGATTTGAAGGTGGACATTTATCACAAAAAGAAATAGGTTAGTAACTCTGGATTTTTTTTTCTCTAGCATACATTCCTTATTGTGGATCTGAGAATAAAGTGTCATTGTGACAGAGTTTGCAGAGTCTCCTTCCTGTTGCTCTGCGTTTCATTCCCCTTTTCTTTTTTAGGTCTTTACCCAACAGGAGACTTGTGGCCTGCCCAGCCAGTCTGCATGACAAACAGTTTAAACTACAACCTTGAGAATAATATACCGTGCATGATCCAGGAAACCCCCTCTGTTCACAACAGGCAAGTTACATTTTAGTAAAAAGTATGGCTAATGCTTTGTTTAGGTTTCTGTGATGCAGAGGATTGTAGTTGATTTATATTTGTAAGGCAGATGATAGTTAAATTCTTGCTACCTCTTCAATCTTAGTTCCAGTTGTTAATGCTCTTCCATTAGTACACAATGATTAATTTTACTAAGACAAATTCACTGCTGTAACTATTCATATGTAGATATTCTAGAATAACTTCTTTCAAGTTTAATTAGTTACATTTTGGAAAGCTATTAATTCCTTTCACATCTTTTGTCAGGCAGAGGGCCTGGCTTTTAAATTTGTTATCCTCTTGCTAAATACATAGCTTCTGTATATCTCAGGGTGTGTTATGTAGTGTGTACTTGTGTTAAATGGCATGAGCAGACATCATTATAAAAAGACAAATATTCCAGTTTGAAGGAGGTTTAGGCATACGAGTTGGTATATTTCAGGCTCTGTGTGTATTTGGGTTGATCTTCCTCTAGTAATGAACTTGATTAATTCTTGTATTTTACATTACTCACATGTCAAATTTTACTATTGAAAGATGCACCACAAACTAGAGAAATGCAGAAATGTTCTGCCACCACATAGCAGTGAAATACATCCAGTTCTTCAAGTCATGTGCTGTCATCCGAAATGACAGGAGAAGGACCTGGGGGTCCTGCTGGACAACGGGCTGTCCATGAGCCAGAAGTGTGCCCTCGTGGCCAAGAAGGCCACTGGTATCCTGGGATGCAGTAGAAAGAGCATTGCCAGCAGGTCGAGGGAGGTGATCCCACCCCTCTACTCTGCCCTGGTGAGGCCACACATATGGAGTGCTGTACAAGAGAGACATGGAACTCTTTGAGCAGGTCCAGCAGAGACCTACTAAGTTGGTCGAGGGAGTGGAGCATCTCTCTTATGACAAAAGGCTGAGGGAGCTGGGCCTGTTCTACCTCAAGAAGAGGCAACTGAGAGGGAACCTCATCAATGTCTATAAGTATCTGAAGGTAGGGTGTCAAGAGGATGGAGCCAGGCTGATAGAACAGGAGGCAATGGGCAGAAACGTGAAGGAACATGAGGAAGAATTTCTTTACTGTGAGAGTGACCATGATTGCTGGCAGATTCCATATTATGCTACTTGCACGTAATTATTTATTGATATTTAGTAGTGATAGCTTATGATAGCTTCTTGGCAGAATAGTAAAACTGAATTAGTGCAGCTTCACATGAAATGCTTTTATATGTCTACCTTGTCCAGACTGGATCCAGACTTGGACTACTTCAACCTTTTGGCATAGCAGGGCTTGTTTCACAACTGACATGTCTTCAGGAATTACTTTTGAAAAATCTTCTTGAAATTTTGAAATTATTTTAACTGAAAGAAGTATAATCCCTACAAATTAATGTGTAGTTTAGAAAACATATTGTTTAACAGGACTTCAGCACATGTTGTGAGGAAAATAGAAATCTCGATTTTAATTGCTTCTCAAGCATTTTAATTCGAATGCTTGAGAATGTGTTAAGTTTTCTTCTACCTCAAATCACATTATCCATGATTGTGGGAAAGAAGTACAACTTTATTTTTATGGAAGAAGAAGTTGAACTCAGGCATAGCAGGACTCTGGTAGTAGCTGTCATTACAAGCTGTTCATTCTCCCAGATGAAAAAGAATTCAGTGAGAGAATCTCTGTGATTATGTAGTGGCACAGAGTAGATACTGGCAAAATTGACAAATGGAATGGGAAAAGCCTCATGATCAGTTACAGGCATTTTGCATCCAACAGCTTTACATTAAATAAATATTTCTAAATAATTTTCAGAAGTTCTGCAAATTGTTTCTGACAGCATATTTTTTTTTCTTGAGACAGCTTCATCGACTGGAATGCAGCTTGTGACAGCCAGTTTTCCAACATGTATTGTCCACTAGAGATGAATGAATATGGTGCTTTCCCAGAAGGTAAGCTTATGAATCATCACAGAGCATGGTTATTTTCCTCTCACCTTTTATAAAACAAAAGGCTGAGCTTGTCTGTACGCATCTGGGCATTCGTTGCTTAAGTGGACTTTACATTTTCCAGCTGACTGAGTGCTCTGTAGAAATAAACAATGTGAGCATGTAGTGGATGAGAAGACTGGCCTTCGTATGGAGTTATTAAGCCTGAAAAGGTGGTATGCAGGACTCTCAGAGGGAATAGAGAGAAATGCTTGTGACTACAGTATTACAGAACTCTTTTTGTACAATTTTCTTTGTTTCCCCTCTGGCAGGCTCCTGCCTTCCAGTGTGTGAAATACAAGGCCTCTTGTGACCAATTACCTTCCCAGGCTAGAGTTTCTTGGCTTGGGGAGCACACTGGCAGCAATCTAGAATTCTTTAGCATTGCCTACCTAAGCAATAATTAAAGGTCAGACTAGAGTATCACAGGCAGGCCGGTGTTCCCTTGGGTGCTTAGAGCTGAGACATGTTGGCAGTGAGGCCTGGGTAGGCTCTGTCATGCATGTTCTGTGGCTAATAAAGACTGTTCTCCAGTAGAGGAGTTGCCAACTCTTTATCCCATCCTCCTGATAACAATTTGTTAGTGGCTCCCTAATAGAGAGTGGTAGTCCTGTTGACAGAAATTGCTAGGCTTCGCTGCTGTGCTACCCTGAAGCTGCCTGAAGTCACTGAAGGATTAGGTCAGTTCCAGCCTGGCTCACTCTTGACAAGATTCAACATTCCTCCACAGAAATGTTTGTAGTGTTTATGTTGCAAAAGCCTTAATTTGTCTCCCTGTTTTTATAAACTGCAGAAAACATGAACTATCCCAGTGGCTTCCCAGGTACTGCAGCAGTGCAGAATACAGCCTTCATTGACCAGAACTGTCCCTCAACCTGGAATGCTCATCCCAACTTGCCACCTGCCTGGGAGCCCACCAGTTATGTCAACTCCACAGTGAGTGTTGTCACTGTGAGGCGCTGCCTTCACGTACTTCTTCAAAGCCTTCGTAGTGCATTTCTGTCTTCTCCCTATCTGTTGCTTGCATATTCTTCATTAATCTTTTAAGTAGCCTGATATATGTATTTGGTATTGGCATATGTATTGGCATTGGTAGTCTGGCTTTTTCCCAGCTGTTCGTCAAGGATGTTACTGACCTTGTCTGTGAAATTTTAAGACAGATCCTTTTTCCTGAAAATTGACTAAAATCAT
Organism: Lepidothrix coronata; assembly: GCF_001604755.1. Taxonomy (NCBI): domain Eukaryota; kingdom Metazoa; phylum Chordata; class Aves; order Passeriformes; family Pipridae; genus Lepidothrix; species Lepidothrix coronata. The sequence goes on from NW_016690193.1 coordinate 4,180,059, forward strand.
CTTACATATGGAAAAACATTTTGGACTTATGTAGTCTACTGAAACTTTTTCCTATCGAAATCAGTTTTTCCAGTTGAGGGTAAAACACAGAAATGGCTGACAGCAAAACCCAAAAGATTTGGAAATTGTAGAGCTGAATGGACAGCTGCTCTCAGTGACTTTGACAGGTGTTTTTTTGCTAGGAAATCCAAGTGATTTAAGCTAAATTTGTGCAGCTTTCTGAATGCTGACTTTGACCTGTTTACTCCATACTAGCCATGTTTGTGTCATCCCATAGTGCAGTGTAGTGACTTCAGTTCAAGGTGGTCTTTAATTGTAATCACCTTCTCCTCTCCTCATATTTCAAGATCCTCTGTTTTAGAATTTTGATTTTTTTTTCATTTACAGTAGGTTTATTTTGAATAAAACTAACCAAATAAAGCAAGAAATAGTTTTAACTGTAAAAGTGAAAATTCTTCTGTGTTAAAAAGTTAAAAACTGGTAGAAGACTTTTGCCTAAAACAAACATGGCTTTATTTCATATTTTATTCAGGAATGCCAGGAAACACAGAAGGTAGAGATTGGAAAATACATTAGATAATTCAGTTCATTTCCCTGGTGAGCTTTTCTCCACAATACATTTCAGTGTTTCATTCAGTTTTAAAAGTCCCAAGACTTCCATGACCTTCACTGAGAGACTTCCTTGCAGACTAACACATCTTGCCCTCCAGGAGGTTCTTTATAAGCTTTCAAAATTTTCTAACTAAATTCCCTAGCTCCCAATTATAGTCTCTCTTTCATATTGAATATCCCTTTCTGCTCCTGGTATGCATAGTCTTTCTGTACTGACATATACTTGAACCTTTTTCTTGTCATTTCTAGGCATCCTGCTCTTTTAATTTTAACTCTCAAAACATGGATGGTGTTCTTCACGTGCCTTCCATTTCTCCCTTATTTTCCTTAGCATCCTGACCAGAACTGAATACTGGTTACAGTATTCGTGTTACAGTATATTCTTGTTACAGTAATATCTATGCCTTACAGGGAGGAGCTCACATGGCTTGATTCAGTGAAGGTCCTTAACACGCACACGCGCGCGCGCGATGCTGCTGTAATTTCGGCAGCCATATTTCTTTGTAAACTCCTGTGCAATTTTTTACTGTGTGTTTCTCAAGTTTTCTGCAAAAGTGCTGCTTCCTCCCATTTAGTACTACGTTTTCAGGTTTTCTTTGGCAAATGGTCCATTGTGCAGTTTCCCATGATTGTTTTATCTTGCTCTACAGCCCTACCTCTCAAGCACCCGAAGCTTGTCTCCAATGTCTGGACTTTTTGGTTCCATCTGGGCACCTCAGAGTGATGTTTATGAAAGCTGCTGCCCCGTCAGTGCCACGACTCAACATTCAACCCATGTGGAGAACCAGGCAGTTATGTGTAAGCAGGAATACTATCCGAGGTTTAACCCTTTCCGTGCCTACATGAACTTGGACATATGGACTACAGCAGCCAATCGAAATGCAAATTTCCCTCTTTCGAGGGACTCGGGTTATTGTGGAAACGTGTGAAAGGAATTTGATTTAAAAATGTGAATAAAGATGCTTGCAATTTTGATTACTAGAGTAAGCTGGTTGCTGAATAGATTACAATGTTGGTGAATATTTTGGCACTTTTATATTGAAAATAAATTTTTTTTACTGAAGTCTGAGCATTCAGTGCATTTTAAAAAGCACAGCATATTCAGGACACTTATTGTCAGGTGAAGGCTGTAAATTTAAAATTGATTTTTTTTTTTCATGGATAAGGACAGTATTAGTTCTTAAAAGCATCCATGAACCTGTACTGCAAATGTGTCTTCTGAAGTTTGCTTTCTGTGGTATAAACTAGGAGTGGTTTAGCATTTTTGGGTAGAAATTTACAACCACAAGTAATCATATCTGTACCAAATAGTAGCACTGGGGGCTTACCTATTGATGCAGATCAGAGAATTTCCAAATGGTGCCACTTCTAGTGCTGACAATAGTTGTTTGTGGGTGTAAACTTCTGGCAGTAGAAAAAAGGCTGAATTGTGGCTTGTTTATCTGGCTTCAAAAATGCAAGCTGTTGCTTTGATGATGTTATGGTTGTGCAGTGTGGGTGAGTGGGCATTTCTTCCAGGAACTTTTCTTGTGACTCCTGGCATTTTGTGTTTATATTTTTAGCCTTCATGTTGTAATAGCGTTTTCAGTGCATTTAATTGCACTTGTTTAAAGTTCCAAAGCTTGAACTGAAACAAATGTTTCTTTGAGAGCAGAGTTCACACCACTCTCCATAACAGAATGCCATTGTGTTGGCTCATGTCAGGAGACTGAATCTCTGTAGTGAGAAAGGCAACTGAGGAAGTGCTGCCACCAATGCCAGGTCTAAATCTATTGTGCAAGCTGTCTCTGCTTACCCTTCCTGTAGAGCCTTTTTTTCTGGCATGGCAGAGTGTGTCTGGGTGTGAAAAGTAAGGGAAGGCATCCCTTTGATTCAGAGATGTCCTTGGTACAAGGGGACTTGTTAAGCGTGAAGAGAGAGTGAATCCTCTTCACGCTGTACAAATCCTTGTACGGCTGCTTAAAGAAGAGCCATAGAGATGGCAGAACCAAATCTTGTGGGTACAGGCATTATGGCAAGTGGCAGCAGTCACAGGTTGCCACATGGGAGGTTCAGGTTGAACATGAGGAATAATAACTTCACTTGCAGGGTGCTACAGAAGAACAGGTTGCCCCAAGGGGTGGACAGATCTCTGCTTGATGTTCATGACGTGGCTGAACGAAGCCACATGTGACCTGCTGTAGTGGTGATGGCAGTCCTGCTCCTCATGGGAGGTCAGACGAGAGACCACCAGGGTCCCATCACCATTTTGAGGATTCTGCGAGCTTGAACAAATTCCTTACTTTTTGCTATTTAATTGTTTTCCTCTTGGCCTTTACACACAGAGTGATTGGAAGAGGAGTCTCTTTGACAACAAGAAATTGAGGCTTTTGCATTTCTTTTTATTCAAAGGCAGAACAGAAAAGGCACTGTAAAATAGCTGACAGCCTGCATGGAAGGCTACTCAGTAATCTTGAGTTCCCAGACCTAAATTCTGGCCCAGCCAGTCTCACAACATTGCTGAGCTATCAGACCAGCTCCTCTGACTTGCTGGTTTCATCCAGAAATGCCATCCCAGGACTTGAAATGTTTCAGGAGAAACAGCTCATTTCCATAAAAAGTTTGTTTCAGTAAATCAGCAGTTCCTGCAAAAAAAGCTTTGTTGAAAGATACTCTGCCAGCTATGCTTTCACATGTGTTTGGGTTGGCTCAGAAGGAGGTAGCAGCTGGTTGGGATACTCAAAAGCTGCTGCATTTACCTGCTCTAATTGCTCATGCAGAAGGTGCTCCTAAGCCTTCCTTTGTTTTCAATGTCAGAAAAATGGGATCATCACTGAATGCTTCTCCAAACTATGGTGTTTTAATTGCTTGATCAGGAACTAGCACCTGGAGACTTTGCTTTCCATGATGTGCCTTGCTGGGCAGGAATCTGACTCTGGAGTTAATCATAATTGCTTGTGATTAGAAGGAAAGTTCACATGTTCATATGGACTCTGATGCTCCTGAAATTAGTACTAAGCCACAAGAAGTAGTCATAACCACTGACATGCTTTCTCTGCACCTCTTGCCTATGGTAGGAGACTTCAGGAGGAATATAGTGGGAGTATAAACACAATAAATACAGATTTTTTTTTAAAAAGTGATCCTTTGGTTTGAAATGCAATGAAGTTCTTTATTCCCTGGGTTTATTGTTGCTTGTTATATAGCATGCCTGTTGGATTTTGGATGTACAAAGGCACAGGAAAGAGGAGAAGACCTGGAAAGCTGTGCTTACTTGGCTTACTCAGTTTATTCTGTTCTGTTACATGTTTCAAGGAGATCCTTATTTTCTGTGCACTGAAGTGAAGCTTTTCCTTAAGTTCCACTGTGAGGAGGTGCATTTCTTATATCTGGAACAAACTGTAACAACAACTACAAAACCCCACTGAGTTCTGATAAGCACCAAGTCCCTGTTGTAAGTAAAGCATATGTTCCAGACAAAAAAGATCACTGGAAAAGAGAGAAAAAAACTGTGCAATAAACCAGGCAAACGCACTGGAGAGTTCAGGGAGAGCAAAACCAGATAGAAGTGTTTGGAAAAGAAAATATCTGTGAAAAAGTTGGTCAGAGTTGTTAAAAGGGCCAAAAAAAAGACAAGGGAAATGAGCTGCAAAGGGCTTGAGAAATACTGCTAAGAAAGGAAACAATCATTCCCTTTAATCAAACCAGAACAGATCAAGAAGCAATTCCCCCGGGAGCTGTGTAGTATTAGGCAAAGTATTTCATGTAACTTTTCATAACAATAACTAAGGAATGTAGCAAGCTCATTAAGGTTACCAGGAATAATTTCTGCCATCAGGAGACATCTGTAGCTTAATTAGCAATCCAGTTGAATGCAAGTGGATTTGGGCTCAGTTAAAAATCATTCCTCCTACAGCGAAGGGGAAGATGAAATAAATAATTCCACTACAAATGTCTTTGTACCAAAATGGTTATAATTCTACTGCAGTGAAACTGGAGAGGTTGCTCTAAAGACTGTCTCATTGTCATGAGCAAAGTGATTTCCAATTTCTTGCCTTGTGCCAGTGTTCTTTATAGCAGCATTGGGAGCTTCACTGATCTCTCTGAAACTGGTAACATTTTTTTTGAGAGACATCAGCAAAAGTTGTTCTTGGTTAACCAATGAAATGCTTAAAATTGCAGAGGGAAGACCAAAAATACCAGTATAAAAGAGGAATAGCTTGCACAGTTCACTGGTAGGGCTGATGGAGGGGGGGGAAACCAGGTGCAATTTTCAGTGTTCAGTGTTGATTTCCATCACAGTGTGAACGTTACATAGTCTCAGGACATTGACTGTTTTCCCAAGAAGAGAACTGGGAAGAAGTGTCAGCCACCCCTGCTTCTCGCTCCCAGTGGGTTTGTGGCTTCTTATATGTGTATTGGGATCTGGGGATACCACATTATCAGTTTCCTTGATTTTCACAGGGTGTATAGGCCAAAAGCCTGCCTTGTTGGTCTGGTATTTCCATTATGGAGCCAGAAGATATTCCTGGCATATTTTGTGAAGGTTTATAGGTACTACGAGAGATGGCATTTGGACAAAGCAGCGTCTACGGCTGCAGCAAGCCCCTCCCAGCATGCACTGTAGAGCTATGGGAAGAGGAGCATCCAACACAGCTTCCCTGTAGGAGAGGGCAGTGCTCTGCTGGGACTCTGTTTCTTGGTAAGTGGGGCTGGTATGATGTTGAGCTTGCTTCTGCAGGGAGAGATTTGGACTCCCCAGCAGCCTGCCTGCTACCAGTCCGACCTGGGAGCCTGGTTTGAACTCCTTGGGAGTGACAGACTGGCTAGACTGAGCTGTAAATACCACCTTTGAGGTTCAAAGCATGTGGGGGACCCTATGTGTCCCCAAAGGGAGGCTCAGATGGGGAACACCGTTGTTGCTTGCTCTTGAGTTTGTTATGAGCACAGTGACAATTGGTAGGCCTGTCCTACAGCTCCTGCAGCTAGACCTGGGCTTGTAGGATTGTTTCAGCCACTTAAAGGAGCAATGACCAGCAAGCAGCTTGCTTGAAATGAGCAGAAAGCTCTTAGGGCAGCTGAGAGATCTGGTTGCTAGGGGCCAAATAAGTTCATTGAAGAGAGCTGTTAACTATCTTAATCTGAAGAGAGCGGAAAGGGAGGAGGCAAGAGAGGTTTTCACAACCTGCAGTGGGGTTGGCAGTGCCTGCAGCTCCATCATCCAACTTCTCTCTGCCTCTGGAAAAGCTTCGGTGACACCTGGGAAGTCATGGCCTTCACAGCACCCCAAATTCCTGCAGAGCTGTCACTGCCATCCTGCCAGGTGAGCTTCTGACTGATCTTTACAGTTTTAGGTTGGGCATTGCTTTCCAGCATTTGTTTTCTTCCCTTTTTGCTCTCAGGAAACACCCATTATTTATTTTTCTCAGTGAGTCACCTCTGGCTGCCTTTGCCCTTTCCACGTACTTGCCTCACTTACAGCTATTTGTGGAAAAGGTGCGCAGAGGCACCGCCCTGTCACCATGGGCGTGTTTTACTTCTACCTTTGATTGCCTTGTCCTGTTGTTTAGTGTCTGATCACTTCTGTGAGGAAAATGGTTTTATGGGGAAAATCACATCCTGTGGGTGGGCTGAAGGCTCAGTGTCTCTCCAGGACTGCTGTGCTGCTGCAGCCCTACTCTGTCCCAGTCACAATGCAACAATCACCCTGCCTTTCCAACAGGCAGGAGGCTGGCAGAGGTCGGTGTCCCAGCTGGAGAAGGAGGTCCCTGGTGTTGGTTGGAGCAGTTGCTCTGTCCTGCACTGGCAAAGGCTCTGCTGGGCAAGCCCCAGTGATGTTCCCCATCTCTGCAAGCTGAGGAACATGGAGGAGTGGGAGACAGTCGGTGAGCTCTGCTCTGTGCCATCATGGGCAAGTGACAGCAAAGCAAGAAGAGGATTTGTAATCCCAGCCCTACAAGGTAGTGTTGGAACTGAGGTCCTCAGGGCTCACACCTATCTCTGCAGCTCATCACTAATGCAGGGTCATAGGCACTCCCCCTCTGCTGAAAGCTGAATATTGCTGCTGCCCCTTCTGTCTGTAGAGCGAATTTTCCTGCAAAATCCATCTGTCTGTACCTGCTTGATAAAAATGCTTCCTTTGTCACTGTAGGTCACACACTCTGCAGCTCACTTTTTTCATGACCTCTGCAGATTTAATTTCTTGCTGCTTTCTTCAGCAACAACAGCAGCACAATCCCTCAAACCTTTTCTACCCCTGGGGTTACTCTGAAGGATTTTTCCACTGGTTGTGTGTGGGACCTGCTCCCTGAGCTGTTTGGGGTTTTAGCAGCCTTGTTCAGGGGCAGTGGAGTTTTGGTGTTTCCACATGGGCCCAGTGCATTTCTCTGCAGTTTTTATTGCTTGGAGGCTGCCAGCAACCTGCACGAGCAGAGACCATGCTGGCCTGGAATGTGCGGCCTCCCCAGTGTATTAACCAGTGCCAGATGAGCTTCTCTAGCTGTTGTGGACTAGGTTCTCATCTAGCATAAACTAGTTATTTAATCACTGTCAACTAAACTAACAGCAGCCAGGCTTGGCTTGCAACTGAGCACAAATGTACATATCTTTTGGAAGGACAGCTTCATCTGCATGACTGACCAAAAAACCCCCATCCTCTTCAGTAAACTTAGCTCCTGTGCAGTGATTTTGAGAAGGTGACAGACCATACCCCTGACCATCCCTGCCACGCTCGGGGTTATGGCTACTGTACCTGTGGTTTGGCAGACATGCCAGACCTCTTCTTCAACAACACTGGCAAAACACTCCATTTGCCATTTGGTTTTAATTTTGACTGGATGTACAATTTGTGAAGGGAAGCTAATGCTTTCACACGTCTTCGTTAGTGCAGATGTGGGGGAAGCCTATGCCTGGACCTGCTCCAGCTCTCTGAGACAGTGACATGGAAGGTGGACTGCCTTCACTGGTCTGGGCATCAGCAGGTGCTGTAGTACAGGGCCGTCTCAGAACTAGAAATAATCTTCTCATGCCATGCTGAGGTGCTGCAGCAGTACACCTTACAAGAACCTGCTATGATTGCTGGTTCTGGTTTAGAGAGAAAAATGGTTCACTTCATTCTCTCAACACAGCCTCGTTAAATGAAAGGTGATTTGCGGTGTGGTGTAGGAAATGCTGAAGAGTGCAAACCAGATGTTGAAGATGATAAGAGACCCTTGCAGAAACATCAGAAGATGCTGTACCCTTCCCATCACTCTCCTCAGGCCTGTGGTATTGTGAAACTTATTGCTCTGGTATTTGCTGTGTTCATATGAGAAAGGTGGCATCTCAGTGGTGTTCCTCCAGCTGCTTACAAGCAGGCTGGCTCATTCTGCCTCCAGCTCATCTTGTGATGGCACACCAACGGTGCAGGAAGGGGTGAATGGTACTTGCAAGGGAATGGAAAATCATCTCATTGCTGCCCTGTTACCAAACCAATGTGGGGAGCCCTTGCTCCTCCTCAACTCCCCCCTGTGCTTTTCAACCACACAACTCACAGTTTGTGGCATAAATGGTTTGTGGAGCTCAGTGGCAGTTTCGTATTGATCCGCTCTTTCCAGAGCTGCCTGCAGGTTGATCAGTCCCTCTGTGGACAAGCAAGCAGCTGTTAACCAGAGGAGATGTTAACCAGCCCTATTTCTGTTGGTAGAAGCCTCTGTTTAATCACAGCTTGTGTTCCTCCTTTGGTTATCTATTATTCCAGTTAGGTACCTTCCACTCCCTCCTGTCGATTAAGGATGTGAGGCGTGTACCATGTGTGCCTTTGGGCTCCCACTGTTAACATTGTGTTCAGTTCATGCATTTGCCAAATGACTCTGAGTACCAAGTTTCAGTTTTTCCCATCTGCATGTCCTTGGCAAGTACTGCACTTTCCAGGGCTTCAAGAAATCAGGCCATAGGTACCTTCTGCTTACTCATGACTCAGCTGTCCAATTTTCCCACACAGTCACTGGTGAGCACAGATGCAGCTGAGTGTTTTCTCCTGACACTTTGCTATCATTTTCATGTGCTACATCACAACAAGCACAGCTAGTCCCCCTCTCTCCTGGCTTGCAGGGTTTTCCTATGCTTTCAGTTGTAGCCTTTAAGATCATGGCTAGGTGAGGCTTGGCCTGAGCCCCCTGTGGCTTACAGAGTGGGATGCTCCTGATAGCAAGCAGAAACCTGGGGTACAAAGACCTGATGGAAATGCCCATGGGTGGACATCCTGTGGGGGCTGAGCTCACAGTGACACAAGCTTTTCCTGTCTATAAGTATTTCTGCCTTCTGAGTGAGATTCACTGGCAAGATTATGAGTTTCTCTTGCAATAGCTGAGCTTCATGACCCAGTTTGATACCCTACAGCAATGTGCAACTTTTGGAAGCCCTCAACTCACAAAATCATTAAGGAGAGGCATCTTTGTGCATTTTAGAGATGGCCTGTACATTCACTGGCTGGTAGAAGGTTTGTTTGTTGTTGTTTTTCTTAAGAAAGGAACCTTTTTGTTCATTGAAAGGTTTTTAATAATTTATCAGTTTAAGGACTGATAAATTATAATCAGTTAGGCACATAGTTGAGGACCAAATAATGGCTTATGCAAATGCTTCAAAATCCTCAAGTGAAATATAAAGCATTTGTTAACTCTTTTTTATTCATTTGTTAACTCTTTTTTATTCATTTGTTAACTCTTTTTTATTCATTTCCTTAGTAAAATGTAAGTCTGGGAGCATCGTCCAGAACACTTACATGACTGAAGCTCAGTAAGCTGCAGGTTTGGTTTTGGTTGCACAACCTCATGTGCTGTTCCCAAGACAGAGAAACCTGAAATCTAATTAAGACAGTATTATTCTTTCTGAAGAGCTGATTTGAGGGATGAGCTGAAGGCTCTGCAGAGCCTTCATTCTGTCCCTTCTCCTGCTTCCTCTTGTCAAGGTAGCCCTTTGTCAGTTGACCAGCCCCATCAGTGAACCTGTTAAGCAGAAGTTCAGCTATCTTGGCCAAAGCCTTACTGATATTTCACATAGAAAGAGTTTGTTAGAGAAGTCCTCAAGAAACTAATATTGAGCTCTATAAATAGAAAACAGATGGCTCCAGTTTCAAGTGGCTAACTGGTTTTTAACTAGTACAGTAACTAATGTTCTCATATACCTAGAAAAACATTACAGTTTTATCTTTGCAAAGATCAAAAGAACAACTTTGAAGGACTTGCCAGGCGCACACAGCCATGTGTTTTAATAGATGACAGACGTAATGTATCCTTACAGTAATGGAACTGACTTGCTGATTTCAAATTCCCCCCTGTATTCCTGCAGTGAATAATGCCTAATGACTGCTCTGGTTGTGTTTTGTTTTTTTTTAATTTTATTACTACTACTGTGGACCTAGTGTTGCCTCAAACATAGTGCAGATATTAAGAGAAGTCTGCAAGTCTCTAAGAGAGAGCCTGGTAAGGAAGTATTTCATGAGTAGGAAGTCTCTGGAGCTGCCCAGGTCTCCTCAAGTGTCTATGTCAGTGTCCACCACTGTTTAGATTAGTCTGCTTACTCATGAGTGTCTGTTTTAATTTCCAGAAAAATACAGGGAGAAGACAAACCATAGCATGCCTGACATAGATTTGCACAAGAGGGCTCTGCGCTACAACGTGGTCTCTCCGACAGGTTGTATTTATGATGTCTGAGATGACTGAGCCCACGGGAACCACAATGCTGCCTAGCAGCAGGTGGAAATGTTGTGTGCCAGCTAGTGCACACTCCAAAAACTAGCCTCAGTTGTACAATTTATTCCGAAAACTGTTTTCCAGTTGTACAATTTATTCTCACAAACTGGAATAAACCTTTCAAAGTCCACACTGTTTTAGAGTTACAGTTGAGTTAAGGCTTGCTCCTATGCAAGTTGCTGACTTTGCTGAGTTTGCCTGCACAACAGCTGCTTCTACTTTCCACAAACACTAAACACTGGTTTACAGTCTGTATCGCTTCACTGCCTTGCTGCTCTGCTCTGTAAGTCAAATCCAATGCTAATGGAGGGGAATGCTGCTGTGCGTGCCATGACTCTTGGCCCCTTTTACCTTACTGAAACTTGGCTTCCCAGGATATGGGCTTCTATTTTGTTTCCTGGTTTGTGTGTTACGTGAATGGTTGTTTTTAGGAAGTCTAATCTTTTACTTAGCTTTATTGAAAAGCATATTTTTGGCAGTGGAGAGGGAAATGTAAGCACAGTTAGGAAATCTCTGGATCCAGTAATGATACCCTTCCTCTGCATTCCCCACCAAAACAGGCTAGAGCTGAGTTTCTAGGAGCCCTGTGTATGAATGACAATGTCACCACCAAAAATTGTGCAAAAAATCTGTGGCAGGGATATTTTCCTTGAATTTCATCTTACCCATTAGACCTTAATGTATCTCCCGCAACAAAGAGAGAAGGAAAGAATGTCAGCTTTCTTTTGGTAGGTAGATGTATGGTATGGTAGACATAAGCGACATCAGCAACATCAGTGACATTTGTAATGTGCTTTAAGAATTAGACAACACAGTCCTACTGCAGTCACAACCAAGACAGAGACTTGGGCAAAATTTGGGATCCTGCTGCCCCTTCAGACATGTGAGTGTTTAGCATTTAGTTTTCGGGTGTTCCACATACAACTGACACTGATATCTGGACGCCCTAGGGTTTGGATGCCACAACTCCGGTTGGACCTCTATGTCTGCTTCTGAGTATGCTCAGGATGTCTCAGCGCAGCTGGTACCAACCATCTCTGACAGTGTCCTGTGGTTAAGCTCTCGTTCATATCTTCTCTGCCCACCTTTTCTACACAGCTTAATCCAGTTCCTAATCATCTAGCTCCTGCAGAAAGCTTGTCCAGAAGCAGCATCTCATTTTGGTTTGTATCTCAGCTGTAGGAGCATTTACAAAGGTTTAGGGAGCCCTTGGATTAAAAAAAAAATCCCCTCTGCTATGAAAGTGGAGCAGTCATGGTGTATCTGCCTCAAAATTCTGTATGTGTCCTGCTTATTGTAGGAAAAGGAGCAATGGTGACAGCTTGTCTTGGCAATTTCCCTCTGTCACAGCCCTCTTGGACAGAAGGTTACAGCTCTCTGGAGCCAGGCAAAGCCAGTGTCTCTGTATGGAGAAGCAGACTCGTTGTGCTGCCCACTGAATGTGCAGGGCAGATTAGATGCATGTGACTGTAGGGATCCAGCTCTCAGCTGCTTTCCCACTGGTGGGGACGGGGATCTAGGTGATCTTGTTGCCTCTCATCTGCCCCATTTTCTGGCTTTCTGCTCTGGAGGAGAGGAAACAGAACAAGGAGGGTGCAAACCCTGCTGCAGACAGATGGCCCTGAAGCCTTGGCTATCTGATTTCCCCTTTAAAATGCACTAGAGGTTCATCTAATTGCAGAGTAAATACACCACTAAAGGCACAGCTTTATCTACAAAGTTGTTTTCTTGCACACCAGAAGTTATAGGGAAAAGCAAGTGTGGGAGGGGAAGGAAAACCTCTGACTGAACTCTGGAGTGGGAAGTGCAAGACTTTAAGGACAAAACAGGACAGAGATAGCTCTGAGGCATGGTAGTGAGCCTCTCGTTTCCCCATGCCTTCAGGGCAGCTGGGCTACGCCTTTTGCTCCACCTTTGAATTCCAAAGGATTGTGCAACCAAGTGTAGTGTGGTTGCACCAGGCCAGCAACTCCCCCATCCCTGCCTTCCCTGCTGGAGGTGTCCTTCACTTCTGACAGGTTCCCAGGGAGGTTTTAGTCTTCTCTAGATGGCAAGAATCTGATCTGACTAATGCTGTCCTTCGGAAGACAAAGGAAGATCTAATAGTCATTGCCCATTTCTTTATTTATTTTGGGTATTTCCTGGTTTCAGTGTTGTACAATATTTACCAAAGACGAGCAGCCAAAGTAAACCACAGGAATGAAAAATTGCAAATGAAAGAGCCAACCTCACGGCACAGTTGATCCCTTGCCTCCGAGTGCTTCAGTCTTTTCGGATTAGGTGCTCATTTGGTGTTCTCCTGCAGGTAGGCTTATAAGGAATCACCTTGGGACAAACATGCCTCTATAGGCAGCCACCAGCAGAAAGCTGAGGCAGGTCTGGAAAGACTCTCTAACAAGAGGAGGGATTAATGTGCCTGCTTGTTAACTTTGGCAGTGTGTGTAGTCGTTGTGCCAGCAGTTAGGGAGAGCAATTGGAGAGGGATTATTTTATGACTGGTGGCGTTCCTGGGGGATGGGGGGGACCATGGGGCTGGGGGCCTTCCTACAAGGAGTAAAAAGCAGAGCAGAGCACAAAGCGATGCCTTCATGGACGGCAGGCTGTTTAGACACAAGGAGCCAAAACAGATGGAAATGTTCCCTGGCCCCTTAATCCAGTTGCAGACCTGACTCACCCAGACTGAGTTACTGGTATCAATGTTGTCCTGTTACTTGGTGAGAAGTTATGAGCTCACAGGTTTCTTGTCCAGCAAACCATCTTGTCGGCTCCTTGCTGAGTTCCCCCCTGAAAAGGAAAGGGCTGCCCAGCCTGGATACAGGATTTCTCCACCTGCAGAAACAGAGAACAAGCCAAACTCATTCACAGGCTGTGTTTCATCATGACAAATGTGAGAAATACTTATTTTACAGAAAAGTTTAGACCTCTGAACAGTAGGGGAGGAGAGTCCGGCCAGCCTTCACTTCATCCATCCCTTCTCCCATTACTCATTGCATTTTTGTTAGTGACTCTCGAAAGACTCTATTCAGCTGGAAGGCTTTGCAAATATCAGAGAGGACACTGTCAGAGGGAAGCATGGAGACGCTGGAGAGATGACCAAGAAAGATTCCTCTCAACAGCGGATTATGCATCTCAGTATGCTTTGCTTGGGCTTTTGGTGCTGGATGTTAGCTGGGAACAAAGAGTTCAAGGATTAAAACACAGAGAAATAAAGTACTCTGAAGGCTGATTTTAAGGGAAATTTGTTGAAACTATTAATCATGGAACATACAGGAAATTAATGTCAAATGATGTCATAAAAATAGCACATGAAAGAAGTGCAAATGTAACATAATTTCTATAAATAGAAAAGAATATTTATGCTGACACTTGTGTAAGTTATAAGATGAAAACAAACCAGGTGGCCAGTCTGTTGGGTAAAAGTTCTTAAACACTGGATAATAAGACCCAAAGAAACAAAGATCTTCTTGTGTTCACAGGTGCAAACTTCATGGTGTTAAGTGTTGAAGGAATATGGCCTGAACTGATCAAAGGTAAGAGGGTGCATCTAATCTGTTGCTCTTTCTCATAGTAGAGCAGATGTAAGGTAGACAAATTCTATTACCCTATGGTTATCTCTGAACCAACTTATTCTAGTCCTGTAGTTGCAGCTATGGAGATGGAAGTTGGTTTTTTACCTATATTTTCTTTGATTCCTCTTCGTTTGACAATTTTCTGTCCAAAAGCTATGAACTGCAGAGCAAATTACTTGAAAGCATGAGTTACCATGCATCCTACACTTATTAGAGATCTACAAAAGTCTTTTTAGTATTACTACAACCCTCTGTTTGAATCTTCATGTAAGTTTCTTGCTTGGTCTCAAGTGAAGAGCAGGATTTTTTTGGTTCTCTGTTGCCCTGCACTTGTAATTACCTATTGCACCAGGGGTTTAGTCTCTGCTGGAGTTCCTAAGTCCTGCTAAAAGGCTTACAACATCAGCAGTGTTTCTGGCCCATCACTGTTGAAGTAATGGGAGCTTTCTAGAAAAGGACTGTTCCCTCTCAAGTCCGTGCCTTGCTGCCCAGCCTGTAGTCTCTTTCCTCAGTTGTACACCATGACCAGCCAGAAACCGCTGGGTTGAAACAAAACCTGAAGAAAGCAAAGCAAAGCAAAGCATTTCCCATCACAGCTGTTGACTGAATCCACCCCTGTGGGTCAGCGTGGGACAGCATGCTCAGCTGCAATGGGGTTTGCCACAGCCATCTCCTGGCCATCCCGGCCATACCTCCATTGCCGCAGCACAGCCATGCTCTTCGTGGCACATCCAGGTAACTCACTTGGGATGTTACAGAGGAATTAAACTCAAAGTTGAAAATAGTAGAAAACACCTTGGTTTTGAGGTTGATCCCCTGGTATGGTGTGTTTCTTTCTGTAGGTACTCTGCTAAAGACAAAAAGCTGTCTTGCAGCCCAGGCACAAATTACATGGCCTTTTCTGAATCTGTCATTACTAAGCTGGTACTGTTATACTCAAGAAAACCTACAGAAGAGCAAGGAATGCAATCTGAGGATAATTTAGGAGGAATGATTAAAATAGCTGAGTGTGTGCTTGTAAATCAGCTTGGAATGTCTGTTTCCAATCATGTTCAAATTCAGAAAGTTAGAGAATGGTCAGATATTGGAAATATCTTATTATTTGAAGATGGTTTAGTGGCCTACCAGGGACCACATGCACTTTTCAAATACTTACTGACATCTTTTTATACTTAGGCTTTTCATTTTTAGTAAAAATTATGTTTTCATGGGTGTTTACAACTCTGTTATAGTCAAAGTTTGTTTAAAAAATTATACAATTGCAAAAGAAGACAATAGAAATAATCTCTGCAGGAAACTCACAAAACATGTAATTTTTCCAGTGAAAAAAATCTAGGAAATAGTGCATTAGATTTTTTTCCTTTTTTTAAAAAATATGGGGCCTTGATAGGCTATAAATCCAGAAGAGTACCTACACTGAAGAAAGACCTTCTGAGATCTTGAATAACTGGAAAAAAAAGATTTGAAATTTACTTGTTTTCTTTTTCTGAAATCCATTATCATGTCTGAAATATTTCATGACATCAGATACAGAGGGAGGCAGTAGCTGAATGCAAAGCCTAAACTACCTGTGCAAAATACATCCTGAGATTGTCTTTTCTGGAATGAATACAAAATCTTGATATTTTAATGGTACATGATAATGATCTGCTTCATTTCCTCCTCAGATTCTTGCCCAACTGTTAAACACGATTTTTTTTTTATAAAACAAGCAGTTAAATATGTATCTCTGCATCCCAGCAAAGTGTTTTCCACCTCTGTACAGGAAACAAACTCTAGCTGTTTCTGCAATGACTTGGTCCCGTTCCCAGGAATGTTTCCCTTTCCTTAAAAAAAAAAAAAAAGAAAAAAAACCCACAACACCAAAAACACTGGAAAATGAAAGCATTTTTCCCAGAATATTAGCACTAGATAGGCATAAGCAAGAAACGTATCCATGTATTCCTCTGAATGAGGCCAGACAAGGTTTGCTGAACCTTTCCCACCCTGAAATGCACTGAAATGACACATGCATGTCCCTTTGCCCAGCCTCCTTTGAAGGAGCTTTTACTTGGAGCTGAGCGAAACTTTTTTCCTCCTGATGGGAAATTCCATTGCCAGGATGCTAAACCCTAACTTCCTCACAACGGCCTGCCAGTGATGGCTTGCACCCGGTGGGCCATGACAGGGTATTTTCTCTCCTGGTGAGCTGAAATGAAGCAGAAGCTGTCCAAACACTGAGCGTAAGACAATCCATTCCTCTCTCTTCATGACCCCCTCCCCCTGTAGCCTGTGCCTTGTAAAGTACTTGAGGACTCCAACCCTGGGGTACCTACAGCAGCCCCGATGGCCGGGGATGCACTGGGGGGACAGTGCTGTCTCAGCATAGGCAGGTTTGGTGCTTGCAGGCAGGCCAGAGCCATAGTGTTTTCTGTGGCTCTGCCCAGAAACCTGCAAAATCTTTGTTTGGAAATAGGAATGGCACCTCTTTTTTTTTTTTTTTTTTTTTAAACTGGAAATGTGGTTTAGGTTTCCTAATACTTCTCTGGGCAGCCCATAACAGATGGGCTGTCTTATAGTCTGGGGTACAGCAAAGCAAACTAATCAACACAAAAGAGTGAGATAGATGTAGCGCAAAGAAAAAAAGTCCTTTAAAATACTCTGTGAGTGGTACTTGGGAAAGCTACATAGAGGTATTTCCTGAAAATCTCTAAAAAAAATCTTAAGAACTAGCTTTGTGCATTGATAATGTTGAACCAATTAACAGCATGAAAATTGCAGAAAATATTTTAGAAGAAAATATGATTTCCAGATTATGCCTGTTTTTAGGGGATGAATCCCCAGTGGCAGCAAGCTGGGTGCCTATCTGCCCAAGTACATTTGGGTTGCCCTCTGACATCCCAGTACTGTAACATGTATGTTTCAGGTTTCTGAGTTCCACGGCTTGATTAGGCTTTCTCTGGAGTGCCTGTGGAAATCCAGGACTGTGAATATGGGAAGTATAAGAAAAGCTGCTCTGAGCAGTGTGGGTCTTGGGTACCTGCCTCCACATGTGGTTTCTATCCCTGTATATCTTCTCTGGGAGCTGGATCCCTTCCAAAGGGATGCAGGAAGCTCTGGGCGGTGCTCAGAGGAAGTTATACTCAACCAGATATATTTCCAGACAGACCTCTCCAACACATGCACTGAGGAAGATGATCAGTTGTTGGCATTGGCTTTGTATCTTGCCTTACACTCTGCAGCATGCCAGGGAGCCCCATGCCAGACACTGGTGCCATTGATCCGTGTGTGTCCAGCGTTTGTGTGTGGCTGAGCTACTCATGAACATGTTTGTTCATGGCGTCCAGCCCCATGACAGCTGGAGGAGTGACCTGCAATAGTTGTGGGGACCCGTTCTCTGTGAGTTGTCTCAGAGTTCTCATTTTGGAGTAACAAATCTGTGCAGTGATGATAACGGGATTTTGCGTGTTTGTCATAGTGGTCTTCAGAATAGGGAGTCAATACTTGGGTTTTTTTTACTTCGTAGTAATGGAAAATGTATTTACTATGTATTAATGTAAAATCATAATGTTCCTGTCAGAAATAAATTTGTTCACTCCACCTAAACTGCAAAATAAGAAAGAAACTGCATCATCCAGCTTTGCCTTGCATGTAGGCTGCTTTCTGTTGATGCAGTTTCCTTGAGAGTCAAGAAATCATCAGGAATACTTTGGCAGAAATGATGTATTTTCTTTTGTTGAGTCATGCTGAGACAACTGAAACTTTCCATATTATTAGAATAAGCTTTGATGTCTTAGCCTGCAAACTTCCCTGCTAGCTGCACTTTGGTTAAGGCAGAAAATCAGTGTCATGTTTTTCTGACTGGATATGATAAAAAAGATATTATAAAAATAAAAGAATATGATAAAAATAAATCAACAACTGCTTCCTTGGCAGAGGCAGTCCTGTAGGTTGGCTGTTGAATGACTAACCAGTTACACAGAATTATCTTGCTCTGCCACAACTGCATTGCCTAGAAGAAAGGATTGCCCAGAAGAAAAACAAAGGAAATCAGCTCCTTTGAATTTAAACTTTCAGTCTGAAGATATAACCAGGGGATTGAGCAGCTGGCAGGGTAGGCCTGATATGGAACATGACAAAGTTAAAATAGTTTATTTTTCATTATCATGTTCCTTTTAATTTTAGTTTGAAAAGGAATACCTGAAGCCCTGCAAGTCATATTAAAGCACAGGCACCACCAGTACATGTCAAGGCTCTGCTTCCAGGACTGTGAAAGGACGCCAAGCCATTCTGCTTTCAATTACGTGAATATTATACCTCCTGCTCCAAAGACTGGAGTCACAGATTTGACTTTTGGCTTTTCCTTGGTATCCATTTCCGGTGAGGATTAGGGTAAAAGAACCCCAGGTTCAGTCTGCCTGGCACCGCTGCAACCAAGCTGACACACTGACAATCCTGGTTACCAGGGGTAAGTATCAGGAATCAGTTTTGTGCTACTTAAAAAGATCTGGAATGCACCTCTGCTCATATCACAGACTGGTCAATGGATTAGTGCACTGCTTCCCTTTTCTGCTGCTTCTACTTTCTCTTTGAGGTGGGATGTTGCCTGACTTGGGGCCCTTCTGCACTGCTCAGTTGTTCTTTCTCAGCAGAAAAGCAACAAGCAGCTCTGAGTGTGGATACTGACACTGAGGAGGAAATAGAGGAAGAGAAAAGACAGGCTGCAGGATCCTCTCATGTGAGACTGGGGAGGTGATACTTAAAGGGTACAGCATGCCCACATACTGCAGAAGATGGAGCAGTCTGTACCTCTAGCTGGCAGAGGGGAGAGGGCTGCAGAAATCTAGCAACTGGAGTCCCATCGTAAAGTCATGCTTCCTGAGTAAAAAAATATATGCATAAAGAGAAGGCAGTGGGGATATAACAGTGAAATAATCCTTCTAACTCTGATTGTAGACTGACTGAGGACTAGTGTTGCCACTTGGTTTGTGGTTTTTGATCAATGAGTCCATCCCTATGTGGTTTGGTCCCATATATACACACACACAGAAAAATATATATATATTTGTTTCTACATTTATTTTGGTCAACACATTTAATATAGCCCTCCCTCACTGGTTGCTGCCCTCTCTCACAGCAGCAGTCTACTAGTGGAAAAGGGTTGTGGCAAAGGAGCAGTTTGCTGATGGAGAAGGGTTGTGACAAGAGCCTGTCCCTCTGCCAGCAGAGCCAGTGCAGGGACCTGTCACTGAGCAGTGGGAAGCAGGGATGCTGAACAGTTTGTAGGTGGGGATCAGGGAAGAGCTGGCTGAGAGAAACATCTACTGCTTTTGCTGCTGTTGGATAAACAGAAACATTTAGAGAAAGATTCAAAAATGATGACCACATCTCTATCTTAGCCTTACCTACCTGGTGGCAAAGGCTTGTGTGGTGTCTCTGCTTGGAAAACGTGCAGTTACAAAAGCTCAGGCTTGTTGCAGATCTGTGCACTTCCGTTGGGAAAAAGTAATGTAGTTGAAGGCATGTGATTTTTTTTTTTAAACATTAAAAGAGGAAGGTTAATCATAGCTTAAACTTGGAGGAGGAGAGAAAGCACCCACAAGGTACAACTTTGTTCAATGCTGAACATGCAGTTATTCTGGAGAAAAAGCAGATGAAGGGTATTCTTACCTTAAAAGACAACAGCTTTCTCTTACTTTGGACTCTTTGATTTCAAAAGAAGTTTTTTTGAGTCATGCTGCAGTTCAATGTGGAAACTGATGTTCTGGGAGGCAGGTGATTGGTACCTTGCCTCTTTGTGGGGGGCAGCTTTGTGGAGGGCATTTCTGGCCACCTTGAGCATCCTCGGACCCTCCTGACTATGAATAACATGATAAATCCTGATAAATTGACCTAGAATGAGAGAGAGAGAGAGAGAGACAGAAGTTGTGCTGCTTTTAGACTTTTTTTCCTACGAAGGGAAACAAACAGAAGGCCCACGCAAATTTCTTGGCTTTTTAAGCAGCTTCATGAAATGAACTGCTTGGTTTGTGAGTTGTGACATGGTCACATCCATCTTCTCTTTCTGAGAGAAACCTAGCCCAGTGTACAGCCATGATGAGAGCTGGCTAAGCCTGGATGTTAGGAGAAAGTTGTTACTTCTGAAAAAACAGGCAGTTACCTCAACTCTCCCTGAATGTGTGGTGAAGAAGCTGTAACAAATAGAAGAGAGTGACCATTTCACATTCAGTGATGTACGTGGCCTCATTGATGGTCTCCTTCTCCAAAGCTCTTCACAAATTGAACTAAAAATATTTAACTTTATTAAGGAGTTGCAATTTTAATGACAAAAATATATAGTCTAATTGAACCCTGAATTAACACGGTGAAAACTGAAAGTCTTCCCTGTTGAAGAACAAGAACCATTTCAGCTGAGAGGTGCTAGAGGGAAGAGGTAGCTTTGGGGAAGTTGAGGACATCCCTTTACGTAACGACCATTTCCCTTCTTGGCTGTGCCTCATAGCTGCTTTGCCTCTGTTTTACAATGTTGTTATGCTTATCAGCTATCCTCTTTTTTTTTGAAAAGCGACGAGTTCTTAACCTAATGTGCAATGCTTATGTCAGTGCAGGACTGAAGGTTGCTAGGCACACTTGGGCTCTCCGTGGGCTGTTGAGCACAGAGGTGCTGCTGTGGGCCCTCTGACATATGGCAGGAATCAGTCTGTCTGTCTGTCTGCTCTCAGGCAGGTACTTCTTGGTGCAAGACGGCAGCAGACTGTGACAATTTCTGACCACAGGAAACAAAGTGGAAACAGCAGTAGGAATGTTTGGTGTTTGAATTTAATTGATTTCCCTTTCAGAGCTGGTAGGAAGAATCCCTCCCCCTTTATGTAAACAGCATGCTTGGCTATTTTACCAATTCTATGTTTCTGTTCAAACCTCCTCTCTCAAAATTACTTTTAATGTTTGCAGAGGGATGCTTTCTTCAAATTGTATCCTGTGTTTCAGACAGAATATCATTCCCATTCTTACACATTTTCTGTTTGTTGACAGCATATGACTCCAGTGTTTTAGGAAATTAAATATGCTCAGTGTTTCTCTAGTACTCTCCTTGGCTAAACATTTTGACTCCAACACTTATAGCACTATAATATATGTATCACTCTATATATTGATAATATTTTACAGAACTTACACAATAATAACTTTGTTATGCTGAGATGTTCTGTTGCCCAGCACAGTAAACAACGTCCCAGTGCCTACCAAACAACAAGTATTGAAACTAGAGATACGGAGAGCATGCAGTTCTGCCTAGGAACTATTTCTGCACTTAATACTGGAGGAAGTGATTATGAAAGGATGACTTGCGCAAAATGATTGAATCAGCCTTTCCAGCAAAGGAGTTGACTGACAAAAGGAGAGAGACTGACACTGAATTTCAGCTTGCAAAGCTGAATTTCATCTTGCAAAGAAGAGAAAGCAACCACAGCCTGTGCTCATTTTTGTGTCCCCAGTCAGCTGCAGCAATAGAATTGGTTGAAATGGGAGTTTGAAGGGCACGCCTTGCATGCCGGGCAATCCTGAACTCTTCAGAAGCCCTGATTTCCTTAGGGGAGCCTCCACTAAAGAGAAGCCGTGCAAACTGGTACGCTTCACTGACTGAATAGTTAAAGGACGCTGGGAAACTGTGAACATAAAGTTTTGTTTGAGAACAGGCTGAAATATTTTGTCGCTTCAGGACTGTCGCCTCATCTGACCTGCCGAACATTTCCACCTTTGCGTTTACAGGGATGAGGTGACCGTTCAGATGCCAGAATGCATGATCGGCACATGAGGAGAATAAAGTACAGCACACAGTACACAAGGTAAGTACTTAACCTCTGCTTATTCGGGGTTTCGGGATACTGTTGGTCTGTAGTCCTGGAGCTGTTTACAGTTAAAATTTGTGAGCGTCACAATGGTGACCTGTTCTTTGGTCCCTTTGGCATGAAACACAGCCTTTCTTTACTTTAAAATCAGTCTTTTTCTAATTACATCCAGTGTTTATAGGGTGACGGTAACATCCAATTCCCATCCATTAATGGTGTTGTTTTACAGAAAAGAGTGATAGACTTGTTTCATTGCATATCAGCTTGTTCTGCCTTTCCAGCAAAGAATGTAAATTGCTTGCACAGTGTACAAAAGGGTGTGGCAGTAGTCTATGCAACTCTGCTTTTAGAAGCACTGAGGCTGGTGAGACTCTGTGCCAGGAACACCCAGATCCCTTCCAGGAAACTGTGGTGTTGGAAGCCATAGCCCAGTCAAAGGGCTGGAAGGGGGAACATGCTGTCTTCAGGCTTCTGCCTGCCAGGTAGCCATTCAAAACGGGCAGGTTGACGCTGTAAAGACTGTGAGCATTTGGAACCATAGAATCACAGAATCACTTTGATTTAAAAAGACCCTTAAGATCATTGAGTCCAACCATTAAGCAAACACTGCCAAGTCCACCAGTAAACCATGTTTGTAAACACCACATCTACATGTCTTTAAAGTACCTCTGGGACAATGACTCCAATGACTCCACCACTTCCCTGTGCCAGTGCTTGACCACACTTTCTGTGAAGAAATCTTTTCTAATATCCAATTAGATTATCCAATTGTCACTTCCCCTGGTGCAACTCGAGGCCATTTCCTCTTGTCCTGTGACTTATTACCTGGGAGAAGAGAGAGACCCCCACCTGACTACTGCCTCCTTTCAGGTAGTTGCAGAGAGTAATAAGGTCCCCTCTGAGCCTCCTGTTCTCCAGGCTAAACAGCCCCAGCTCCCTCAGCTGGTCCTCATAAAACTTACTTTTAGCAGCCTCATTGCCCTTCTCTGGAAATGTTCCAGTACCTCAATGTCTTTCTTGAAGTGAGGGGCTTAACTTAACAGGATTCAAGATGCAGCTTCACCTGTGCTGAGTATAGGGGAACAATCATTGCCTTGGTCCTGCTGGCCACACTATTTCTGATACAGGCCAGGATGCCACTGGCCTTCTTGCTCACCTGGGCACACTGCTGGCTCACGTTCAGATGGCTGTCAACCAGCACCTCTGGATCCTTTTCTGTTGGACAGCTTTCCAGCCACTCTTCCCCCATATTGTAGCACTACATGGAGTTGTTGTGACCCAACCACAGCACATGGCACTACACTTTGTTGAGCCTCATACCATTGCCCTCAGCCCATGGATCCATCTAATCCAGTTCCCTCTATAGAGCTTCCTTACCCTCCAGCAGATCAACACTCCCACCCAACTTGGTGTTGTCTGCAAACTGACAAAGTGTGCACTTGATCCTCTTGTCCAATTCATTGGTGATCTAACCATCTTCCCCCGTTTAGGGCTGAAACATTCAGTCGTAGCTTCTTTGCTGACAGAGATGAAAGAGGCAAGAGCCATAGTCAGCATGCATATGAAAAGGTGGGGCTAAGAAACATCCTTTATGGCTGTTGAGATGTGATATGGCTGTACTCCAAAGATGAGCAGCACACCAAGTTTGTTTGCTTCACACTCGTAGCTGAAGTAGGAGAGGAAAACTGACATCACGGATAGCTCTTACAAATAAAATAATTGATCTGAGGTTACTAATAAAGTTGCACAGGATTTCAATAGTTTTCTGTTACTGTTCAACACTAAAATTTGACATTACTTTCTCTCCTTTCTGTTTCCTACAGCAAAATGTCCAAACAAAAAAAAAACAAATCAGGAACTACACACAGCTGGCAAGTGTGGGCCATCTACATGCTCTTAGCTGCAAACCTCTCTGAACAGCAAGCGCTGAAGCAGGCTTGTCCTTCATGCAGTGATGCTCAGCTTTGCAACTGCTCTTCCATGGGCTTGGACTTCATTCCCCCAGGGCTCACCGCCAAAATCACAATGTTAAACCTGGCCCACAACAGGATAAAGCACATCCGATCCCAGGACCTGCAGCAGGCTGTGAACCTGAGAGCCCTGCTGCTGCAATCCAACAAAATCAGCTCCATAGATGAAGACTCGTTTCAGTCCCTGGCGAAACTGGAGCTCTTGGACTTATCAAATAACAGCTTGGCTCACTTGTCCCCTGTGTGGTTTGGGCACCTTTTTTCGCTCCAGCACCTCCACCTTCAAGGCAATTTCTACAGAGACCTGGGAGAAAGCTCTCCCTTTTCTGGTCTGAGGAACCTGAGCTCTCTCCGCCTGGGCAACCCACAGTTCTCTGTGATAAGGCAAGGGAACTTTGAGGGCATTGAGCTTCTCAGCAAGTTGTGGATTGATGGTGGTAACCTCAGTCAGTATGAGCAGGGAAGTTTGAAATTGATTAAGAAGATAAATCACATGGTCATAAACCTAAGAAATATTAATATATTCTCAGAAATTGTTAGGGACCTTCTGCACTCTGTGACTTGGCTAGAAGTGAGAGAAATCAAATTAGCAGTTGAAACAAAAAGCTTGGTGCAGAACTCTACGCGCCCTTTTAGGATGCAAAAACTTACGTGTAAAGATGCTTTCTTCACAGACCAGTCTATTAGCCGATTCTTGGTATTATTGAAGGAAATCACCTCTTTACGAGAGTTAGAGGCAATAGATTGTGTGCTTGATGGGAGGGGTATATGGGACACTAAAGAAATTGCAAGCAGTGGGCAAAGTTTTGTTGAAACAATATCAATAATAAATGTAATGATTCAGAAATTTCATCTGTTTATTGACCTAGAAGGTATGGAGTCACAAATAAACAAACTGAAAAGACTCACTATTGCAAGCTCTAAAGTTTTCATGGTACCATGCAAGCTTGCAAGAAATTTTTCATCTCTTATATATCTAGACTTCAATGATAATTTGCTTGTAAATAATCGTTTAGATGAGACAATGTGCAAAGATGCCTGGCCTTCACTGCAAACATTAAATCTAAGTCAAAACTCTCTAAAATCTCTGAAACAGACTGCAAAATATATATCTCGTCTACCCAAACTGAATAATCTTGACATTAGCCAAAATAATTTTGGTGAGATTCCAGATGCATGTGAATGGCCAAAAAACCTGAAATATTTAAACCTCTCCAGCACTCAAATTCCTGAAGTAACGACCTGCATTCCCCCAACGCTGGAAGTTTTGGATGTTAGTGCTAACAACCTGAAGGAGTTTGGACTGCAGCTCCCATTTCTGAAAGAGCTGTACCTCACAAAAAACCAGCTGAAGACCCTGCCTGGTGCTGCACCCATTCCAAACTTAGTGGTCATGTCAGTCAGGAGAAACAAGCTCAACAGTTTCTCCAAGGAAGAGTTTGAGTCCTTCAAGAGAATGGAGCTGCTGGATGCCAGCGACAACAACTTCATCTGCTCCTGTGAATTCCTCTCCTTCATCCACCACCAGGCTGGGATATCCCAGGTGCTGGTGGGGTGGCCAGACAAGTACGTCTGCGACTCTCCGCTGGCGGTGAGAGGGGCCCAGGTTGGAGCTGTACACCTCTCCCTGATGGAGTGCCACAGGTCCCTCGTGGTGTCATCGATCTGCATCCTGGTGTTCCTGGTCATCCTCATCCTTGTAGCTGTTGGCTACAAGTACCACGCGGTCTGGTACCTGAGGATGACCTGGGCGTGGCTCCAAGCCAAGCGGAAGCCCAAGCGAGCCCCGCCAAAGGACATCTGCTATGACGCTTTTGTCTCCTACAGTGAGAACGACTCCAACTGGGTGGAAAACATAATGGTGCGGGAGCTGGAGCAGGCCTGCCCTCCCTTTCGCCTCTGCCTCCATAAGCGGGACTTTGTGCCCGGGAAGTGGATAGTGGACAACATCATTGACTCCATTGAGAAGAGCCACAAAACGCTCTTTGTGCTGTCTGAGCACTTTGTGCAGAGCGAGTGGTGCAAATACGAGCTGGACTTCTCACATTTCCGCCTCTTTGATGAGAACAACGATGCGGTGATTCTTGTCCTCCTGGAGCCCATCCAGAGCAAAACGATTCCCAAGAGGTTCTGCAAGCTGAGGAAGATCATGAACACAAAGACCTACCTGGAGTGGCCTCTTGAAGAAGAGCAGCAGCAGATGTTTTGGGCAAACCTGAAAAGAGCCTTGAAGTCGTAGAAGAACTCAGCAGCTCCCATTTCAATGTATGTCTGCAAAAGGCTCTATGTCAGTGTTTCTTCTTGCTAAGAATTTTTTTTTCTTATTTTTCTCTCAAAATACAGCTGGCTTTGTTGTGTGTAGAAATAATTGTCATGTTACTCACTGAAAAAGGACCGCTTTTTGCTTTCCAGTAATCTGATTCTCTGGTCTTTCAAAATCTCTGCCAATAACTATAATATTTGGAAGCTATATTGGACTATATATACTTTTCTGAACACAATTAGCTGAGTGTATGGTATTTCTGTACTTTTTTCTGCTCTTACCACTATTCCCAACTCGTCTCTAACAATGCCACTGCAATTTACAATTTAAATTAAAAGCCAAGGACTTCAATCAATACTCTCCTGTGTCCATCTCTTCCTGTGAATGCTTGTTTGTCCCTTTGCAGTCACCACCATTTTCCCTTCTACCTACCCCCAGAGATAGCTGAAGCCTTCTATTTGTGGAGTATGAGCCTGTGTTTCTAATGTGTGGGCTAGATGGTGTTGCAGACTGTCTCGTTTCTTGGTTTTGCTCTTCTACTTCACAGAGCACATTTATGTAATCACTAGGCCATGAACCCCTTACTGCTCTACTTATCTTCCTTTCTAGAGGTTGAAGAAAATCACACTGACAAGAGGTAGTTCCTCTCTCTACTTCAGTATGAGACATCTCCTAGATCTACTGTATTGCTCTTCACCAATTACAGAGGGAGTCCAGACAAGCAGGTAGATACAGATGTTTATATTAGGATAGCTGGTCACACTCTGAGTGCCTGGATTTCTTGTGTTTTAGATGTTCTTATGGGAACCTGAAATTGTCTCTGAGGGGATTAAGTTAGGTGTGGTTTCTCTACCTTGGCACTTCCATGTTCCTCTTTGCTTGTATTGCTGGAGTTTAAGTAGAGGAGAGTCTAGATGAATTTTGGTTAAACTTTGGATATGCAATTATTTTGTGGTGATAAACCAAAGCATTGGCAGATGGGCTGAGCGAGTATTTGAAAAATAGCAAAATTTGCTTATACAGACATGTCTGTTAGTATACTTGTTCATATGCATATATATGTGTATGTGCTTATACATGTGTATCTGTACACATATCTACACATGAGATGGTAGTTTCTGTGGGTGTAGCCTGCAAACACCACTTTCAGTTCTACTTTCCTGTTATAATATTGTCTCTAGGGGCAGTCTAAAATCTGCTACAAAGGGTTTTTTTGCTCACTGTCTTGGAGAAAAATAGCTCAGTAGCTAATCAAGGCTGAACTCCAGGTAGGTGGTGAGTGAATCATCTGAGAGCAAACAATGAGCATTGATAAAACAGATTAGGAGACTGTGTACCTAGACGTAAGAAGGGAAGTAAGTCTTGCCGGTCATTACAAAGAGAGAGTCAGAGAGATGTAGGAGAAGCCTTAGTTTTCATATGGTACACTCGTACTATAGACCCAGGCTTTTTTGGATTGGCACATTTTAAAAGGAGTGATAGTGTTCCTGCTTTTATGCCAATCAGATCACCTAGGTGGGAATTCCCCTGCTCACATTATCAAGGTTTAAAGGTGAAGTGGAAATGAAACAGCAGCATAAGAGGAAGGTGGGTAAAGAATGATCAACAAGAGAGAGATGAAACACAACATGGGTTAACTGGCATGCAGGCACCAGAGCTGGAGCTGGCATCTCTGGGGATCTTTTCAGCAGAGAGGTGAGTTTTCAAGTAGGTGAAAGCTGGAGATGCAGGGAAAGACAGTGGAGCTGCAATGCCAGAGCAAGAAGCAAGGAGAGAGCACTGGGAAGAGGCTATCTCTGCATGGGGGTTTGACGGTGCTCAGGGCTGCTGAGAACGAGTGTGGGGTCGGGAGGGATTTCTGTCACCAGCAGAAGTGGAGCAGAGAGGTGCAGTCACAGGCAGCTGGCAGCTATGCATGGCAGGCAGGCAACAAAGAAGACTTGCCAGGAGAGCTGGGACATGCTGATGGGAGCAGTGTCCTTTGGGAAAGGGGAGAGAGGAGAGCAGCAAATGAAAAAGACAAATTGGGTCAGACTGTGTCATTTCTGCTCAATTTCCTTGGGGGAGGGTGCCTCGTTTGTACTTTGTCCTGTTTGTATGTTGTCCCACTTGTGTATTGATACCAGCTGCCCAGGGAAGGCTGGGTGTGAAGGTGGGCTGCCTTGGTTTCAACAATTCAACCAGGAAAGAGCTCACTGAACAATGGCCTCAGGACTTCAGCTACCTCCTCACCTAACTCGGACCTGTTGCACATTCTCTGTGTAGGAAACAAGAAGAGGCGTTTCCATGTATGTGTGTGGATGTGTGTATGCACACACATACTGTTAGGGCAGTGCTGGTGGGTGATAACTAGGGCACATGTAACCCACACACAACCAGGTGGAGAGCAGCAACTTTCCCCAGTCTGCTTGTAGTTTGACTCCTTCACCAACTGGTGACTATCCCACTGCAAAGTCCATAGCACTGCTCAAATTTACCACATTTACCTGGATAGTGCTCCCCAAGCTAGAATCAATTTATGCATTATTCGCACTTACATTAACCTTTTGCATTTGATAGCATTTATAGAACCTCATTCTGTTGTCAGTCATGGTTTTGTTTAAGAATATGCAAATATTTCCTCAAATATGTCTACTGACATGGCCCAGCAAAGACAGTCCTGAGCATGTCTAATGGCTTGGACCCTTTCTCCATAACCCAGAAATGTTTTGAATGTCTGGTTCATCACAGCATCTTATGGTATAATGGCATCTGTGCAAGTTTCTGTATTTTTAGTTGCATTTTAATTTCTTTGTGGCTTTTTAGTTACCAGCACAAGGGGAAAAAGTGATTCCTTGTTAGGGCAATGATATAGAACTGTATGTCTGAGTGGGTGTGGAAATGCCTGAATTGATCCTGTAAGTCAGGGTCTTAAGCAGAATCATTAGAGATGAATGGGAAGGGAAAGAGACTGGCTGAAAATTGAATGAGAGTGGGAATGGGATTTCTCTGAGTGTCTGCTCAGATAACAGATGAGCAAAAAACTGGAAAACAAGCTCACAGAAGCGACAATAAAGAAAAGCATCCTGAACCACCAAATGGAGTTTAGTCCTGCAGTCTCTGGATGGTTTCAGGCTGGTGAGGTGAAGAGCCATTAGGCTCAGCTGGTATTTCCTGGGCAGTACCTTCCCAGTTTCCTTCTGTGCTGCAATTTACCACCTATAAATAACCTTTCTGTAGATAGCTTTTGATTGATCAGGTCACCTGTTTGTTTCTTTTTCTAACAGTAAGCATTTTGATGGCAACATTAAATATACCACTTGAATTTGTTACTGATGAAACTCATGTTACCTGTAGCTTTGCTCCTGTAGCCTACAGCACCGTGTTATCCAGTTAGACTTGTGAGACCGAAAAAGAACACTCTAAAAGAGCCTCAGATGGACAGCAGATGAGTAACTACAGATTACAATTCTCTATGTGGTATTCACAAGGAAAATTATCTAGGTATCTAAACTATGGTACTCCATTTTAAGTCAATGGGGCAAATTCTCTTAGATTCATCACATCTTAATCTGGGTGTCTAAGATGTGATAAGAATTGCCCCCAAAAGACGTTATTTCTCCCCGTTGACTTTGGATGACATGGTGGATGACTAGCTCAGCTGTGGGCATCTAAAGACAGGGAAGACAACTGTGTCCTTCAAGATTCAAAGACAGAGACAAAAGGCAAATAACACAAGAGGTCAAAATATTTATAGTCCTCCAGGTGAGAAGAGATGGAATGATTGAAAAAATTATCCACAACTTTTCCTCCCCTCTCCATATGCTCAAACCATCTCAGTCAACTCTGCCACTTTTGAATAATCTTAAGCAACTATGGCTAAAAATAATGCAACTGGAAGGGCAGGACTTATCTATATGAACTTGTATGTGTGGGTCAGCTACTGTAAAACAAATCAGAATATTAAATCAAAGCACAGGAGATCTTCTGCACAGAGTCTCAGTGGGATGACAAATGGAGAAAGTAGTTCTCAGTGAGCCAGTCTAACCTGATTAACCCAATACATAGCTCACGATTTTGTGAACCTGTTCATTGGCCTCTTTGGGGTTGGTTCATTCTTTTCAACCTTGGTAAGATACCTACTGAGGTAGGGGGGGTTGTGACACACGGGGGAAAGTTATATTTTAAAAATGTTCTTTGATCCTTGTCAAAAAAGGTTATAATTCAATATGTAATAAGGGTTTTAAAGGGAAAAGAGCTCTCTCAGGTTTCAAAAATTGTTTTTCCAACTCCTCAGAAGGATAGAAGAGCTAAAGTCACCTTGTTGGAAGTAAGGACATGCTGGATATTGCAGCAAGTTCTGTAACAAAAAAAAGCCATGCCAAATCAGTACTATAAAAGGCACAACTGTGAGAGGAAAGTGAAGTGACACAGGATCCACATCTGTGTACCTTTTCTTGAATCATTTCAGTCCAGAAGATCAGGAATAGTCTGTGGGGCTGGAAAAAGCTATCTAGTTCAGACAGCTGATCTGATCTGAAGGAGGCTCCAAAGGCCCCAGCTCTTCCTTGTGGCTTGGCCTGATCTTCTTTCTGCCACAGATGTCCAAAAGAGGAAAAGGCATTGGCAGAGAAGAAGGATGTGGCAGTAAAAGGAAGAGCTAAGTCAGTAGGCAACAATGGTCACTTTTGCAAGCTCAGGTTTTATTAGCAAGTACTGGACTGATGGCAACATGATAAAGATGCCCTATGCAGTTATCCAGGCGAGTATTTTTTTCCCTGCTCCTAGCACATCCACAGGTAGAGAAAGGCAGATAAAACGAGAAATGGACTGAAACAAAGGCATTCCTCTTCTCCTCATTGTCAGAATTGACATTAGACATGAAATTAGTATCAAATGTGAATGATGTTATGTACTGTAAGATGATGACTCTTCTTGATGTAACCAGGATTTGAAATACACACAGGAGACTCCCTGTAGTAAAAATGAATACACAAAATAATATTCACAGACTCAGAAAAAAAAGACCTGAGGTGGGACAGAGCAGGGAGGTATGAAGACTCTGTACTAAAGAGGAAGAGGATGAGAGTAGTTGTGCTGATACAGATGTTTAGCTGAATTTGCAAAAAATTTGTGGAGCTGTTAATTGACTTGATAGTCTTCATGCCAAATTTAGAAATCACAGGGGAAAAACAAAGAACAAAATCAATATACATAGTTTTCAACAAATGATTTTGAAATATTTGTGAATAGTATGTCTTTTTTAATGGATCCATTTCATCTCTGAATTGTGTTAAAAACAAATATATTCACAGTGTTTTGACAGAACAGTGAAAGTTATATTTTTAGATATAACCAAAATGTACCTTGTTCAAATCCATCTTGTATTTGCTCTGACTATATTTTTTATTTTAGGTGAAATAATGAGTAAACACAGCTGGCAAGTGTGGGCCATCTACATGCTCTTAGCTGCAAACCTCTCTGAACAGCAAGCGCTGAAGCAGGCTTGTCCTTCATGCAGTGATG
>NW_016690193.1:4213638-4224525 GCF_001604755.1 Lepidothrix coronata
CGATTCCCAAGAGGTTCTGCAAGCTGAGGAAGATCATGAACACAAAGACCTACCTGGAGTGGCCTCTTGAAGAAGAGCAGCAGCAGATGTTTTGGTTTAATTTGAAAATAGCTCTAAAATCCTAGATGGATTGAATATATTGTAAATATACTCTGGAATTTCTTCCCTTGCCCTTTTGTCCCATCAATTATCTGCATCTCAAGAACAGAGAGCTGAGCTACTGCAAATTCTAACACTTGCTGTGAGATTATTTTGTTTTTGTAGCCATGGTTCTGAATTGTTTTACTGGTTTGGACTGGAATAGAATTAATTTTCTTCATAGTTCCTTCTTTGGTGCTGTGGTTTGTATTTGTCACCAAAACAGCCTTCATAGCACAGGGCCATTTTAGTTATTGCTCAACAGTGCTTGCGCAGAATCAAAGTCTTTTCTGTTTCTCACTCCGTCTTGCCAGCAAGTAGGATGGGAGTGCATCATAATTTGGGAGGGGATGCAGCTGGGACAGCTGATCCCAGGTGACCAAAGGGATGTCCCATACTATAATGTCTTGCCCCGTGACTTCATGCTCAGCAATAGAAGTTGTGGGAAAGAAAGAGTAAGGGAGGATATGTGGAGTTATTGTGTTTGCCTTCCCAAGTAACTGTTCTGTGGGATGGAGTCCAGCTTTCATGGCAATGGCTAAATGTTTCCCTGCTGATTGGAAGTAGTGAATTAATTCCTTCTTCTGCTTTGCTTGTGAGAACAGCTTTTGCTTTACCTGCTGAACTGTGTTCATCTCAATCCATGAGTTTTCTCACTTTCACCCTTCAGATTTTCTTCCCTGTTCCACTGTGGGGAGAATGAATGAGTTGGCTGTGTGGTGCTGAGCTGCCTTCTGAGGTTAAACCACAATAGTTGTCTACATATGTTAATCAGCAGTATTAGCAAAAGCCATTTCATTTAAATATTTAATGATGAATAGTTGTTTAGATATATAGCTATGTAGTTTATATGTCTTTATCTTTGCAAAAGTTTTAGGAGAGAACCTGCCTAGCCAAGGGTTTTTCTGCATTCTGCGTATAAACCACTTCTAATCAAATGGTATAAAATTCAGTTTGCGCTTCAAAGATTTTTGTTCTAGCTCTCCTAGTCAGTGGATCTAAGGACTGATTCTCAGTATTTCATAATCACTGTAAGTTAAATGACCAGATCTCCTGAGGATTGTGGCTGCAAGGCTGAATGTTAAAATGCACTTTATCACTGCAGTTTTTGTAGCGTATATGTTCAATGGCAGACAGCTTTCTTGGTGAAAGACGTCTATGGAGGATGATTTCTATCTAGTTTCATTGTATCATATGTGACAATAGATGCTTCAGAGTAGGGTTCAAATCCTCTTCTGACTTGCACAAACGGAATTTAGGCTATTTTCAGCTAGAATGTGGGAAACATTAATATATATATGTAGTCTTTGAATCCAACACCACATTCCTCTCTTTGTTCAGTAACCTTAACACAGGCAGAAAAAAGTGTGTTTCCTACCTTTCTGCTCTTTCTGTTAATGTAGTCTGCAAAACTAGAGGCGTAGAGAACATCCCACCCAGGACATTGTGTTTGCTGTCAGCTGGGGCCACATTTTCTTGAGAAGATTACTGGGACAAGGGCCATAATTTCTGGAAAAGTGAAATAAACAGGAGGCTGTGGCACCAAACTCAACCTTCAGAGATGATTTAAAAAGAAAGGAGTGTCTTTGGTGATAGTTGCCTTGCAGCCACAGGAAATTTCAGATGAACCCTAATAGCTTGAACCTTGCAGGCCAGAGGGACAATTACCTTCTATATCAATTCAGTCTTAGTCACAGGGTAGGACATTTCCAGACAGGTACAGAAGCAAGTCTTAAAAGCCTTCAAATGGAAACACCTAAAACACTTGGCTGTATCTGTGATGAGATCACGTCCAAGATAGTGTTTTTATTGCTGTGTTTTGACCTTGAGCATCTAATGTGGTACAAAAACTCTGTTCAAACACCTCAATATTTGTAACTGAGTTGGGTGCATTGGACGTTTCCTCTCACAGGTGGTGAGAGCAATAACACCTGTTGTGTTACTGCTTTTAGAAAGTTCTCTGCACAGCCAAAGTCTCAGTGAGAGGAGAAGTACCCCTGTTTTTTGCTAGCGGTTGGGAAGGCTGAGGACACACATGCTTCTATTACACCCGCAGTTAGGCAACTCCAACAGTGAAACAAAAATTAACGGCTTATTTACTTGCATTTTTGCATTTATGAATACAGGCATAACACATAATAAGAATTATTAACTTTGTTATTTCATCTAAGCTAACAAACCCACCTTCTTTCTATGTACTCAAGATTTGTTCTTTCTTTCATTTACCTTGGGTTTTTTAACTGCATCATTTCCTATTTTTAGCATCTAAACCTTACCTTCATCTGCAATTGGCTTCACACAATCTCTGCTTTTTTCTCATATATATGTTAAAGTGTAAGTTAAGCTAGTGTGGATCTCTGATTTCTAATAACAATGTAAAGATTCTTAAAATACTGACCATATTTAATTTGAGTTCAAAAGCTACTTCTGCTAGTATCTCATTCATTCTAAGAAATAACTCTATTTTTTTCCTAACACAAGCTTACATTTAAAAGCATAAACTTCTTTTAATTCTTGCTTTGAGAAAATAAAATATGTTTTCATAGCACGCTGTACAGCCTTACTGTAATGCAAAAAGAGGCACTGTCCTGGAAAAGGGTTTCTAGCACACCAGAGTTCCACTAATTGCTATTTTCTGTAGTCTTTTAAAATTAAGTATAGAATATGCATATTATGGTAGACAGATAAATATCCAACACTTAAAATTCTCACTAATTATCTGAGTCCTATTTTAGAACCAGTGAGTAACTAATGCCTTGGATGATGTCTATAACAGTCAATTGCAAACCACCAAATAGCAGAGCCAGTCCAGAAGTTTTCCACACAATACTTATGTGTTCCCACATAATCTGTCGACAACAAAACTGGAAAGAAAACCCAAAAACAGGTAAATCCTGGTATTTTTCTCAGTCAGAATCAAACAAAAAAGATTGGGTTAAATTTTTGAAACATCCTTTTTTTTTCCAGCTCTCATAATTTACTCCCTTTTTTATAAATGCAAGGTTAAAACTAAATATCCTCCTCACATATGACTAAAATAGGCTCCAAAAAAGTAAGCCAAACTTTGCTTCCACTCAAGCAAGTTTCTACATACACAGCAGCAGATCTTCAACTATTTGCTAAAGGAAAAATGCCGCTTACTAACTACAAAGAAAA
The DNA here is from genome assembly GCF_001604755.1 of Lepidothrix coronata. Lineage (NCBI taxonomy): Eukaryota > Metazoa > Chordata > Aves > Passeriformes > Pipridae > Lepidothrix > Lepidothrix coronata. The sequence goes on from NW_016690193.1 coordinate 4,216,933, forward strand.
GAGGAGGGAAAAAAGCACTGGTTCTGAAAATCGATTATATCAATGTTGTTACTTTGTTAAAGAGCAAAATCCACCGCATGGTCTTCGTAAAACTGAAAATTTTGTTCTTTAAAGTGTTCCTCTCACTATAAAAATCATTTCTGGATGTCTTAAAATCAAGAAGGAAAACATATATGCACTTTTTTTTCCTAGCTTGCTTGGGGACCTAGATAAGATAAGCTATTATATTCCCTAAATATAATTGTTCCTTAATAATAATTGGTTTTCCATTCATTTAATGTGGCCATCTCATCCCTCCACTGCAGATCAAAACAAGAATTAGTAAGTAATCAGGCTATGGTTTAGAAAATCCAAATCAAAAGCACACTTGTTACAGAGAGGGTATGGGTTACTTAACATCCTCTTCAATTTTCTCAGGGTAGCATGGGTGACTTTGGTTCTTGCCAACAATGCACCGACTGTGGATGCAGGATTCATGAAACCTGGTATCAGGTGTATTGTTAAGTAATCTTTCAAACACAAAAAAGGCCCAGTGCTTACATCTGCAAACCCAGTCAAACCATCAATTTAATGGCTGAGTATAGATACTGCCTTGTTTTATAACCAAGCGGTTTCAAATTTCTTAAAATACTTAGACTATTCAGAATTATTTTAAGGCTGAATCTAATATCCTGATCATCCAGACTGGTCTTCATATTTTCCATCTCAAAAAAGCCAGGATACTTTTATGAACTGCAGAAGTGGGTGATTAGTAACATTGTTCCAGCAGTTATGCGATAGTTTCATTTTAGCTTCTGGAATGCAAAATGCTGAGTTTTTTGTTATCCCTGAGTATGAGTCAGTGGGTTTTCTGTCAGGCTGTAGGGTACATGCCATTGTTTGAGAGGGATTTCACCTCTGCCTTAAAACTACCCAGCAAACACAGCCCCAGGCACAGCTGGAGGAAATCCTCTGCACTACAGAGGAGGGGAGCCTGAATCAGCAGACCTGACTGATGGGTCAGCATGCCTGGTCTAACATCCTGACAGGCACACCCACAAAGACTGTGCACCAAGTACCTGAAAGGTGGATTTAAGCCCAAAACTGTAAGATTACAGCCACTCCTGCATCAGCTTGTCTGCCGAAAGTCTGCATGGCGTCAACTTGTATCACAGAACTGAAAAATAGTTTGTGTTCCTATTTTTACCTTTGTGCTGTGCTGTTTTTGAACATGGTTTTGGTTCCCTTTTTTCTCGGTACTTATTGTCGTTATTATTTTTTAATGCAGCATAAAAGAGGAGAAAACAACAGTTTTCCAATTATATGGAAAGGATATCCATGATTACAGGACAGCTGTTAGGTATTTTCAGTGATTCCTTCTTTGTTTACATCCACAAAGACTTTCTGCCAACAGACTGCACAGATGTCATTGGGCAAATTTTTGTTGTTATGCCATTGATGTAAAACTGTCGAGATCAAATTTACAGGAAAAAAAAGGAGCCCAAACCCAACAAAATATTTGCTTAGAGTCAAGGGTGCATAAACACATTTTAACTGCCATCAAAGATAAGGACAGCATGAAAATGGCTACAGCTGTCTTGGTTTACTAGTGCCAGAATGCACAGCTACCAAGGAATAATTAGAATCTTATTGCTGATGCAAGAACTTTAGCAATTGTCTGCTTGATATTAAGTAACTAGACATAAGATGATTATGTCAGCATAATTCTCTTATTTGAAAGGGGAACATAGGAGGACATAAAAAGCAACAGACAAGAAGAGTCTTTCAGAGACTTTGGGGAAGGAAGAAACTTGCCTTCTTATGGCAATTAGGAAAATTATGCCATCTCTTGCACATAGGGATCTGCCTGTTGGAAACACCAGATCAGGCCTGGTATATGTCAATAGCTCCTACATTAAGAGTGTTCTCCTAATAATAAGATTGATGAGGGAATTCAATAGTTTGCCTGTGGCATAAGAGTGGTTCTTAAGGAAAAGAGAGGTTTTTTACTGCAAGAGTATCCAGTACTCTTACTCTGGGTTCTCATCAACCCAGGGACACGAGATTCAAGAGCTCACTTTCAGTCCTTGCAAGTGGTATCTGGGGCAATGTACCCTGGCACTTAGAGCAATGGTGGAAGCCATTTAGTCAGAATAAATCTCTGCAAAGTCTCTTCCCATCGGTCCCATAGTACAATACATAAAAAAGCAGTGTTGCAACAAATTCCACAGAGTCATCAGACTCTTTTCTGTCATAAAACCATAAAAGATTACTTGTGTGAATATGTTCTTCACCAATACTTTTGCCTGGGTAGAATGTGAATTTTCTTTATGTTTGTCCAGGATTTCTGTCTGACTAGCAGCCCACTCAGAGCTACTGTACTGGACTCAGTTTGGTGTGACATCTGACCAGAAATTCCAGGGATTCCTCAAAAGCACGTAGATCAACCACATAATGCATCTTCTGTAAGTCCAACACTTCTTGGAGGTATTGCAGATATTGCAGATATATAAATCAGCTGTTCCTTTAAGTGTGAGATTTATTACCCATACATTGTATAGTCAATTAATCCAAAAGCACATAGCTCTGATGAAAAATTCTTGGCAGAAACTTAACATTCTTATGTTACTAATACTGTTCAGTTTTATTCTGTTGAAGTATTTTATTTAACCAGCTAAATTCCCCCACAAATGTATTTTGAAGATATAACTACAAAATTTGTTAGCTCTAATTTAGAGGTTCTCACTTTGTGTCCTCTAGCAGCAGAAATGACAAGTTTTTTTTAGTGTTGAAAAGCTCCAGTTTAATGAGTATTTGGTAGCCAGGTTTCAGTCTCCCAAGACCTGTTACACATAACACACACAGTCTCAGAGAGTTGACAAGAGATGCTAACATTTTTGCAGACTCTTATTGGTTTAGGGGGCTTGGGGATAGGGGATTAAATACCACTTGCTGCATTTTAGCAAAAATTTTATTCTGAGGAATTTTATTCAGGAGGACATGGGGCCCTTTCAGCTACAGAAACTTAACATTTCTTTGACTGGCATGTTACACCTTTTGAGATTTGGCTGATTTTTTTGCTTCTGCAAAACAATGCAATAAATCTAATTGTTCTGTATAATAAGACTAAACAAAGTTCCTTTCTGTAAGAAAATGTGTCAGCTTGGCCTACCTATAGCAAAGCTGAGTAGCTGTGGCTCCAAAAGCAGTTCATAACCTGCTTTCAACACTGCTGGTTGTCAACCATATTCATACTTTAAGTATGAGGACACTTGCTGCTGCAAAAGAAGATGAAACTAAACCTGCAGTTTGAAGGAAACAGGAGCTCACTGGAGTAAAAATCTTAGTCTTTGGCAATAGTCAAAATGAAAAGCGAAACTCCCCCCAAGCAACAGTACAGCCTGCTAGAGTGAGAAATCATGATTATCAGAAAGAATTATAATGTGGTTTTGGTATGAAAGTACTTATTTATTTTTAACCATTATGTCAAGCCTTTTTATGTCTCATCTCCTTCAGGTGCATAAATGGAGAACTGGAGACTAGCTCAGAAGTTATGGAATTAAATGAACTGTACAAAGTTTAAGGGTTTTCCTCTTCTCTTTTCACATCACAAATACAAGTTGTAAAATGGCTAAATATCAAAATTCAGATCAGCAATAAAAAAAAAAAAAACAAGTAAGAGGACCTACAGCTACACAATGTAAAAGGGTTTCATATGTAGAGGTAGGTGGTGAAGAGATCAGCCTGCTACATACAGAGTAAAATCTATCAAATAGAAAATCCTAACAGTTGCCAATTCCAATTTTACCTGAAGTTACCTACCTAAAGAATAAATTAAATAATAAACATTATGGCTAGATAACCCCCAATTCCAGTTGCATAACTCAGTTTATAGATCAGGAGGAACCTTTTGCATGTCATATTTAATAAACACATATTTAGAGGAACTTATTCATACTGTAGTTGGAAGATCTCTTCAAATTCAACAGCTAATGGCCTTTCTTGTAATTTGTTTCAGGGAAATTCTTATTTGCTCTTCTTCCCTTCAGGAAACAAAACTAAAAAAAACCCTAATACAAGGCAAAAACAATAGAGAAAACGACATACTATGGTGTTCTTCCCAAGAGAGGCTTGTGGACTACTCTGAAAGTGATGTAATTGTAATAACTGAGAGCATTTCTCACAGGGACAGGGATCTCCACCAGCAAACATTGATGGTGAGATAAAGAGAAACAACCCACACCTGCAGCAGTGTGACTAACTGTTGGCAAAACTGAGACAGTTATTTCAAAGTAATAACATCCTATGGTTCCATTTTGCGTGGTTAGGTTGGAATAACAGATTGTCAAACTGTAAAACTCAGACATAAAATGTTACTTTTACAGCATCTGACACAGGAGAGCCTGTGACTCTAGAATGTTAGTCTATCTTGCACCCTCTAAATAATCAGTAAACCAAATGTAGTAAACGGTTATAACACCAAGATACAACTCATCAGACCCCTAACATCCTATCCTTAGAAAATTAAATTGTCTATTGATAGAATTAATGCTACCAAAAAAAAAATTAAAGTTTGTTCTGAGACTCAAATTACATATGGTGACCACACGGCTAAAGCTTTGGGAGTAAGTTTTCTGAAACTGGTGGAGGCAGTTTGCTCTTTAAGCCTTAGGGCTGCTCTTATGAACTTTCAGAAAGGTACATTTGGCTGCACTGCTTTGGGATGCCGCTTGAGTACATAACCACACTACTAAAGGATTTTCTTAACAACTCTTTCTTCAGCACAAAATACTGTAGTTTAAACCTTTAAACCCTTTTTTTCTAAATGAAATTATATCAAACTCAATACATATATTTGCTTGAGTTGCCAACAGTGATTAAAGATTCTACTTTTTTTCCAATAGACAAATATTTGACACCCACTGAAGGGTCAAAACCTCTGTAATGTGAGTTCTCTCTGTGATCATATTCATAAACCATGGATTTGGGATTGTGGAAGCCTGATGATGACAAAGATAATGCAAGACTGCCCTTAGCATGTATTTGTAGAGTTAACTCCTACATCTTTACATAAAAGTTACTAAAAATAATAATAAAAAAAAACTGTGATGGGACATGGTTTTAAAATTTATGTTTGGTTTGGTGCAGGGGGATTTTTTTTAAAAGCAAACAAAATGCACAATTCACTTAGAGTAAAAGGCTGTTTCTGTGAAAGATTAATCTCTTTCCTTAATCCAAAAAGTAGAATTCTGAAGGAATGTGCATTACTCCCTGTGAAACTTGACACAGTTTTGCTACAGATTTCAACTGAAGGAGGACTCAATTCTTCTTCTCTTAAGAGAAAAAGAGAAACCCTTAAAAAAAATTCCCCCAAACCCCAGAAAGCATGCAACTATTGAACAAACTGGTATTTTGCAATATAAGTTTAAATAAATTAACAAAAGATTAACCTACAGAAGATAATGACACAGCATCATTAGATCAATGTTACGCATTTCTCCACCCTGCAGCCCTGACTTTAGGGCTGTCTGTGACCATAAAAGTGACAGAGCTCCTTCTATGCCATGCAGCCCTTCTGGCATGCACAGGTCAGTGGTCTCTACACATCCCTAAATGAGGAGCCTGATGGCTCCTGACTTCACCTTGACCTACTGTCCAACATGATCCCTCTCCACTGTGCCTATGCACTATGGGTTGCTTTTTTTCAGTAGACTGAAAGTAAAGTCTGAATTTGAGTGGGAAAGCCAAAACTGAATGGGCACACATATTCAGTAACATGGACACTTTCTAATACATATCCTTAACAGAACTTTGTTACCATGTTAGCTGCAAAATAAAGAGATAATTTTAAAATGGTAGCACAACCCTCTCTTGTATGATGCTGTTATCAGATCAATCGGTATATGTTATTTGCAGTAGTTGTTTCAACTTTCCTTATTGATTTTTATGTCTTCCAGATTGTTAATTTTAATACTATTAGCCTCCACATGAAATGCACGAGTATTTTGTCATGTAAATGAGAACAAAGATAGGAATCAAGTCATACAGATGCAAAACCCAGTATTGATTTACTATTAATACTGGAAGATCACCATCGAGACAATTCCATAAAATAATACATCTGCATTGCTGCTAAGTGGGAGCTTTAACATCTGGATCATATTATTCCAAATTTTCCTCATCCACCCATCATAGCAAGAGGAATTTCCTGACAAATTAGATTGCTGCCCAAAGGTAAAATGTTTTTCTCATTACCTACATCAAATGAGCTCAAAAAGATCGAGAAGTGAAGTCAGCATCAGCGTCATAGACAGCTTTCCCATTTTTTAATTATGCAGATTAAGTAGGTCATACAAGCACCAACTGGAAAACATCCATCTGTCCTCTGCTTCCCTCACAACACTCCCTGCAGTTTGAAGAAGTAAGAATGCCTGTCGCCAGCAAATTCAACAGAAGAGCATTATCCCACTATCCTTTCCATCTTTTAGCATATAGTGAAAACTGTATACATAAAGAAAATATCTGTGTAACAATTAGATTTATTGTAAGAGATTGACCATACCAGAATTTATTAACTTGGCAACACAAGCTAACTGGCTCCCTAAAAATCTAGTTTCTTCTGATGTAGGCATATTCAAATACCCCAAAATATACGCATTGAAGAAACAAAAAATCAGGCTGTTTGGGTTTTTTAAAGCTTTAATTAATAAGCTTATATTTGACAGTACATTGAAAATTGGCAGGAATTTCTAATTTAAGTATATTAACCAACATTATTTGCAAGATTTATCTCATTACTTAGATACAGAAATCAATGCTGTCATAAATATGCTACTTCATTTTTCAACTATATTCCCAAGTAAGTTCTTATTCCATGACTGCCACATGATACAAGTTATATAATCAGTAAAATGTGCAACCACCTATGGTACCAGAAGTAAGGCTTTTGTTTTTGATCTAACTTTCTATCTTAAATATTTAAGATGTCTATTAAGCTAGAGTAGAACAACTTTGTTCCCATAAATCATATTTAATTTTCACCAGTGGACAGCTTCCAATGGCTAGAAAATTGCCTTATAAGAATCAGCTGAGTACCTGACAGTCAGAATTTCCTCTGGGAAAATACAGAGTCAGAATACTAATAAGCTTTTTCCTTCCTTCACCATTTGATATGCTAGACTCCTGCCTTTCTGCTGAGAAAAATGGATAGCATAGCCTAGGACAGGATAGAATGTTTTTTCAAGGATAGTAATTCTCTGACTACTATTCTTTGTTGCCATCCCACATCCCAGAGTACATAATACAGTTGCAAGCATGTAATTGCCTGCACCTCAATAACTGCAATATTTATGACCCAAATGGAGAAATGAGAGCATTTTTTGAACACAGATGCAAACCTTTTGAAAATCAGATTTTTACAAAGCAAATTAGCAGAACACAGACTCCATGTTTATTTTTTATAATCTCAAATAGCAACTGAGGAAAAATCCTTTTCTCTAATCTGCTTCCTCATCATACAGAAGTTAAGCTCAAACTGTCAGAATGGCTACCTTCTCACTCACTCTCACTCACCACCACCACCCCCCCCTCTTGCCCCCTCTTGCCCCCTCTTGC
>NW_016690193.1:4224651-4278111 GCF_001604755.1 Lepidothrix coronata
GCTTTGGAGATGGTCCCAATATTCTTCTTCACAATTTGAAATATTGAAGAGATAGATGTAAGTAAAGTTTAAGTAGTTGCTGCTTTTTATTTTTTGTTCTTTTTGAGAAAGCTAATGAATGCCCTTTCCATTTAGGGCTGATTTTATGCTGCCTTTGACCTTCATTTCCTTTTTCTTTCAAAAAGAAACCAAGCTATTCTTTTTTTACATGTTTGCAAAGCACTTTGAAGGGGAGGGTGGGAGTCAATCATTGCAAATCCTTTGCTTTACTTCTACTAACAGGACTGTGCAATTCTCTCTGGGTTCTTACTATGTCTGAGAATAGCATGACTACCCAGAGCAGGGGTGTATATACAGGCAGAGACCCACCATGACCTCAAAGAATCATACAGAAAGGTTTGCCAGCAGTTCTGCCCTCCAAGCCATGATATGGAAGGCTGGTTACTTGCTTTGTTGAGCTCTTGGGACAGAAAATAAAAAAGAAAGCAGTTTTTGATCAGAGAAAAGGAGCCTTAGCTTTACTCCTCCCATCGAAACTAGTGTGTTCTACCTCTTCATCTGATTTCCCTTCTCTTCTGCTCCTAACGATGCAAGGATGTTGTTAAAGGCAGGAGAAAGCATTTGGTTTCTTCTCTTTCGGTATTAGACACTGTTGTGTGTAACCTGTATGTGAACTATACTGGTATAAAATAAGTAGTCAAAAGCTGGATGGCAAGTAAAAAACATGTGTAAGCAAGCAGAAGTAGAAGGCTGTTTTGTCTTTAGTGAGTATGCGGTAGTTTTTCAAATTTTGACTTATTTAAATGTTTCCTACCAAATCAAACAAAAATTATATGCACATGGATGCAAGCATAATAACTGCCACCTGGAAGAACTGTAATGCAGAAGTCTAGACCTGCCTGTACTTAGGGAAGTAGTATATTTTTATTTTTTTTCTGCTTGTTTTCATCTTAAATGGACAATTTCCCGTATGTATTAACTAAGTTGTTTAAGTCCTAAATGCAACCATCTTTACATTTTCTGTTCCTGAATCAGAAGGTTTCCTTATCTGATGCAAAAATGTACACTAGTTGTTTTTCATTTATCTCATTAATCATTCAACTTTGTTTCTTAATGCTTGTCCTATTTGCTAGTCTTTGAAATACAGTGGATCAGATTTTGGCAATTATTATACTGGTAGAAATTTGTAACCTTAGCATTGCTATATGGCACGCTGTTGAAGAAAGCGAGCTCGTGCAAGGGGATCAACAGCGTGTTAGAAAACTATACAAGAGTATCTGGATATGTATGAAACACGAGAGCAGTTACTACTTAACACACAAACTTGGAAGTTGTTTTGGTGACACTCCTAAGTTAACTAACATGGAATAAATGCAATAAACCATCTACTGCCATAGTCACACTGTGAGCAATGTTTGCTTTTGTAAAGTAACTTCACATATAGAAAGATAGAAAGTGTGAGGAGACATTACTCCCCCAGCTGAATAGACCGTGAAGCAGAACCGCCAAAACTCCGTGCAAAGTGAACTTCCGCTTTTGGTGCTACTATTTTTACTGACAGAGGTTCTGCTTTGGTTCCTCTTTTGCTGGAGAAGGAGCCTTTGCTGCTGTCACGCAGCTATGCACTGAAAACTGAGGCTCCAACATGTTTCTGGTGCAGATACTTTATTTTAAAATGCACTACAAAAACACAAAAACCATCACAAAGTCTTATTAAAGTGTTGCGATGGTTATAGTTTTATTGGATCCTCCCTAAATGATACTAAAAACATTTAAAAGTATATTTTTTCCATATTGCCTAGATCACCTCTTTGATCTGACTGGCTCCTGTAAACTAATTGTTGGGAATGAAGCTTCGGCTGATGAAGACTGAGTTACACAAGTAACAGGACTATAAGAATTACAAGCTAGAGGCTTTTTTTTCTTTTGACAGTGGTTAATTCTCTGAGGTACAAACTAACTAACTTTAAGTACTGCTAAGGAGGATAATGCCAAGGCAACACAGTGTGCATGCTTTTTAGAATCCCATAGGCTTTCCCAGGCAGACAGTGAGTTGCTTGTTTGCTGAATGTGTTCCAGCACTGATAGGATACCAGTTTTTTTCAAAATATTTTCAATGGAAAACAAAGATATGGACAGCCTGAGTGACTTCAGTCACTTCAGTGTTGCATTCTTTATTCTAAATGTCTGTCAAAAACAGCAAGGCAAAAACTGACAGGAAAAAAATACTTGAAAAACTCCTAACAGAGATGCTAACATGAACATAAAATGATTAAAACACATAGCAGACAGGTCTAGAAGAGAACATAACGCTAAAGTAGCATTGTGTATGATTACACAATGTGTTCTCAGGTTTAGCAGTGTGTGTTTGTAATGACAGTTAGTGATATGAAGCTAAAATCTTCAATAAGCTGCACTGTCTGTGACTTCATTAGATACTTCACCGGTATATATGTTGCCATGATTAATGCTTCGTCCCTATTCCTAACTCTGTAAAGTATAGTTGAAGAGCCTGTTTCACAATCTCTGCACTGCAATTTTATGTCACTGTGAAAATCCTCTGACAGTAAAGCTGTCATAGATCAGGCAAGTTTTATATCCTGTACTAAAAAGGTTTCTGTAAATTGTATCAAGATTTCATGCTTTAGAGTTTAGCAGACCTGTCAAATCAGGGAGTATGATGCTTCACAATCTGAACAGCAACTACCAAAAGACAAAGTATTGATGAGGAAATTTACTGATGTCACTGTTTTTAGGAAGTTCAGTTACCAAAAACTGCATTTCAATCTACAGATGGCTTAGGACTCTCATGAGCTGATGAAAGTGGAAGAACAAAGAAGCTACTTGTGTGCTTAAAATTCTGTGAGTTTGTAACACCTATGTAATCTCCATTACTTACTTGTTTAACATTTCCTTTAAATTCACCAAAAAATTGCTTTTTAAGGACTTCCTTTCTGAGTTGTCCTACTTTTTTTTTTTTTAAACTATTGAATAGGGAAGTCAGCAGTGGAAAACATACTACTCTAGTTTTCTCAGGCTTGCAGATAAGTCTGTGGTAGAGAGAAGGAAGTGAGCTGAAGCACCACAAGCCCCAGTTTTAGCACCTTAACCACAAAACAAGCTTTCTCTCTAATTAGGCATGTGCCTGAGTAACTTGATGGATAGGGGCCTTCAATTCTTTCAGTAAGCCCTCTGTAGCAATACTTCATCTAGATAAGGGTAGTGCCTTTGTTTTCTTACCTAGTCCATTATTAGACAGTTTTTTAAAACTACAAGTCTTTTCCTTAAAAGCTTTAACCTACTGAAGGCTGACAACAGCATCACTATGCATACCCAGAAAATGAAATACAAGTTTTTTCACTTCATATATAAAAGCTATTTTCCACCTGACCAAAAGTCATGGCTTGCTGCTTTCCACAGAGGCTCAGTTGTCTTGCTAGATGTAAACCCTGAAGACTATGTTGTGACTCCCAACTGCAACTTGTGACAAATCTTGTCTTAATGACTACAACTCCAAAACTGCTCTTTCTAACGAGCTATTCACATTGTAGGACCAACAGTGGTTTTGCTGCCACTGAACAAGCACAATCTGGGCAACAGCCCAGTCTGCAATGAGATCAAAAACCATTTCCATATGCATCACTTCACAGCCATGGTGCTTTGCATGCATTTTCCAATGTTGCAATCTGAAATGAAAATACCCATACTATCAAAAAAAAGAGAAAAAAAAAGGTCTAGACTGATTTGTTATACCTCGAGGTGACAGTAACCTTATGTATAAGATACTTTAAGAGAAAATAGGTCAGTGTTGTTATATATGAAGATTTAAGGTAAGAAATTAATTGAGACTACTTAGTCTTTATAACTGTAACTATTATCCTGAAAAATAAAATGTGGAGTAAAGTAATGGGAAGAGAGTTGTCTCCTTTTCTTTTTTTTTCTTTTTTTTTTCCTTTTTCTAGTAACTGAGTCCTGAACATAAATACAGCCACAGATACACAGAGCCTGTGAATTTCAAGCAGACATTTTATAATCACAGATATGAGCCCAGCACAGTCTTTTAGTCCAAGGTAAATGCAAACTCAGAAGAGGGCTTAAACCCCCGTTTCTGATTCCTTCCCTAGAAAATGAGAATTGTAGCTGGTATTTGTCTTCCTTCTATAATTAATAAAACTTTCCTTGAGCACCTAAGTAAGGAGGGGATTGTCCTAGACCTATAAATCAGTCTCCATCATATCTAAAGCTGAGTGAGCTTCTGTATTCGATCAGAGGCACATCTCCTTGCAGTAAGAATCTTGTTCTTCATCTGAGCTTGGCTCAAATCACCCTGGATATTAATTTTCCTCTTACCTGGAGGTTTCTGGGCCTACATTTCAGGACTCAACAGCACCTCCTGGCTTACACATGTGTGTATGCACCGAGTGCACCCCAACGGTACCCTGAAACGAAGCTAAAGAGGCAAACATGCACTGTCTCCCTTCCTCTTCCATGCTCTGGTCCATGTGGGGAGAAACACCATAGCTGGAAGGGAGCTGCAAGATGTTCTGTTCGATGCCTGCCCCGGATGATTTGCAGATCAAGACCCTGTGCCATGGTGGCTGATGGGCAGTAGCTACTTTGTTCAGATGCAGCCAGTGTTAAACAGCTGGGACCTAGATCTGAGCAAGGCACTATGCAAAAGCCTGAAGCCACTGTTTGCTGCTGTTAGTTGCTATCCCATGTTAGCCAAACTTTGAATCTTACTAAAACTTCTGACTTTGCAGAAATCTAGATACAGGTTTTAAACAAGTGGCTCTTTCCAATTTTTTCTTGAAAAGCAAACGTGCAACAGTAGCCACGCTTTTTTCCATTTAGAAAGAAATGGCCAGATGATGGATGCTGAGCATAGATGTTGCAACGCTGAAGTGCGTAGCGATACCAGTGCTGAACATCTCTTTTCCCAGCTCTGTACAGGTACCACAGAGTACCACACCTCTGCCGACAAGAGTGCTTGAGTTAAGCATCCCGGAGCAGCCCGTCGGTGTCCCTCTTGCCGCAATCAAGGGTGCCCCCTTACGGGGAGCGCACCGGGCGTGCTGGCGCGGCAAGCCCAGCACTGGAGATAGCGTGATTAAGACAATAGGTAATTAAGCAACTGGGAAAAGGTAAGGCAGCAGCAGAGAGATAACAAGCTTTTCCTCCTGGCCCTCCCCCACCCGCCCCCCGGCGATGGAGGCATTAAAATGGTGGTTAAAGGCCGTTTCTTTATGTTAGACTTGCAAGGACAGGAAGCGTTATATTTATCGTACCTAAAGGAAAACATTGTACTACAACAGCAATCTCGGTAATCATGACTGTAAAGCTGTTCCCTACTTTGTTTTTTCTGAGAAGCCGATTAAACTGCCATGATAAAAATTGCAGTAAAGTTTTTCAAGAAAAAAAAATTTTAGTAACTACACTTCTGTGGACAAAATGTTATATGTTTCTGGTGTTGCTATAAACATACAATTCATTTAACAAAACATTTGCAAGCAATACATAAATTAACTAATTTCCATTGTTCCTCTGGTGATAATAAATCATTTTCCTGAAACAAATTCAAACAAAATATTATAACTTCACGTTGAACAACAGCCAAATGAGTTTTCTTCTCTTCACCCTCACCATCTCTTCTGTCCTGTGAGTTGCTAGATGTGTTGCTAAATTCCCTCTACCCCTCTTGCCTGGAAACTGCTTAGAAGCTTGCAGGTACACCAAGAATAGCGGTCATGCAATTTCGACAGCGGTGATATATAATGGGGTGCGGTTAATTAATTCCTTCAGGGTGACTCACCAACAAGGATGATGGTGTACTCTAGAGTCTTACAGTTATAGGATAACTTCAGCCAAAAGGGACCTTGTCATTATCTGGACAAACCTCCATTGCAAAACAGAGTGAAGGACATCAGGTTGCTCAGGGCTGAGTCCAGCTGAATTATTAACATCTTCATAGATAGGTATTTCACCGCCTCTCTGGGCCTCTTGTGGCAAAAAAATTCTCTTTTTCTTCAATATATGGGCACAAAATCACTGCAACAAAATTAGCAAGCTGTGGCTTAAACAAAATGTCTTCTAGATTTAATCAAAAAGATCTAGGTCTGATCTTTCAGCTACTCTAAATGGGCAGCTATACAGCTATACTTTTATACCATAAAGTCTGTGGTATAACTCACACAAAAAGGCTGAAAAGTGGACTTTGAATGCTCACAGTCTGAAGGAAGTATTTCTGATTCCAAACTGATTTGTCTTGTTTTTCCTCCAAAATCTTCCTATTCTGTAAATGTCTTTAAATTTTTCATAAAAATTCAAAAACTCAAGGGGATAATTTCTTTCTCATTTTTACAAATGTTTGCTTTTTTTTTTTTCAGTTGAAATGTCAATATGTGACTGTGGTTGTTATGGTTAATACAACTTGAGGTGTATACTGGCTTTTGCCATGTACACCTTAGCCCTATGAGTGATGTACCCTTGCATTTTGCTCCTGAATACTGAGGGATATGTTACAGTTTTACCATCTGCCTTAAAGAAGTGTACGGCACTTTGTATTCATCTAAGGGAGAAACAGGGAACGCAAGTCATCATTCCCTTGGGGAAAGATGTACACTTTTTGAAGGATTCAGTACAAAACATACAGCTACACCTAGCAGAAACTTCAAAGCCATCTAGATGTCCAGCTGCAATTTTGCTTCCTCAGCTCCCTTTGCTGTTTCTGTCAGAAAAAGTATGAGACAAGTAGCTCCTGATCCTTATATCTTTGAGCGTCACAAGGATCAAATTGAGAGAACAAGGGAAAAGAAAACACTTCACTAAATTTTTGGAGCGTCAAGTAAAAATATTGACAGTCTAAATCAGCAAATACGGTAAAACAGAGACTTTCTTTTGTAGTTCAAATGTGCGGTAATGTACTTTTGCAACAATACCCATCACACCTCTGTAATGAGATAATCTCATTAGAGCTGAATTAAATCACAACAATTACATTATATAGGTCAAAGCAGAGATGTGTTTCAATTCACACTACATTATTTATTTGTTTACCAGCTGGCAACTAACAGAAAACTTGTGGATTCTGAAAATGCATTCATATCTTGCTAATCGAATCTGATTTCTGTTGTTACTATGCAATGAAACTGGAAATTGCTTGGGATAGTTTAGATCCTGCTTTTCCCAGCATTGTACACAATAATATTTCGACTCTGTAGCAAGCTAGGGACCACTAGCCTAAGAGAAAGCTAAGAGGAAGGCTACTGAGAAGAATAAAATTAGTTTTATTTCAAAGACAGCAGATCATTTGCCATTCTTTCGTCATATGGTATTAGTATACTCCTTTTCAACTTACAGTTAAGGAAAGTAAGATGCTGCTACATGGGTGCTGCAGCCCATGATGCAAGGTTTGAGAGAAGGAAGAACAAAAGTAGTGTGTACAGGGAAGTATGGTGGCCACAGAGAAATACAATGTGTAGAGGCAAATACCACACAGCAACATGGTGCTGTGTGTGCAGAAGTGGGTGCAGTAACCCTGAGGAACCCTGGCTGTAAAGGCTGGGTACATAATATAAGGGCAAGCACTGAGGGCTGCTGTGTGACAGAGGAGCAAGGGAGAATATTGTGGGTGCTGGCAATGGGGAGAGGACAGCAAACCCCTGTTTTAATGAGTAGACAGACTAAGGTACCTGAAAATTTTATTTAACCTCCAGGAAAAAAACACTTGAGGGATTTGGACCAGGTTAGAGACTGTAACATCAGTTGTAATGGGTGACAAGTGAACATATGGCCATGTACATGACTTGCCGTCCCCTCAGTAGTGGCAAACTGACCTGGCAAAAAAGTATTTGCTAAAAATGCTGAAATCTCATCTAAACACAGTGTCTGTCAGCAGCAGACACAGATAAAAACAAGATACCATTTGCACAGTCAACGCCTTTTTTCTGGCTGCCAGGTAAAAAGTACTTGCTAATAAGGTGTAAATTGACATTATCTACCTAAAACTTGACTGAACAGGACAAGAAAAGAATACTGCCTCAAAGAACGGGCAGAATGGCTTTTATATGAGTGGAAGAATATTTTCTTGTCACAATCCACGTGACAAATAAACACAGTCCTGTTTATTTACACTGGGGTGAAATGAAAACTTCAGAACAGACAAGCAGATGCCCTGATGTGCACTTCAAGTTTCTCAGTTGGATGACTGAGAGTTTTGAGCTTTTTAATCTGAAAGAAAATAATTTTTCCAAACACACCTGCATTGCGCATTATCACTGATCTTGTATTTTTTGCAGTGTGGTACTAATTTTCCAGTATTTGTTGTGTCTTGTTTGAAACTAGATTGCAGAGTTATTAGGGGAAGGCCCATATGTTCTTATGTATGCTTTAGCCAGTAAACATCCAAAAATTGTGCCTGGGCTTTTTGATACTACTATAGTCCTAATGAAGAGTGATCATGATTAATGCACAGGGTTGCACAGAGAGCTACCGTCTTGCCCTTGCCAGCTGTTGAAAATTCTGTGAAAGCTGTATTAGGTCAGGAAATGGTTGAAAGTCTCTTGATGGTTTCATTTTCCAAGAAGGAAGGAAAAATGCATAGAGGCAGAGAAGGGCCTAACAGACTAGCTCTGCAGGAGTAGGCTCATAGAGGGGTGCCCAGCCCTTCTGGGCTGGCCAGGAAAGATGGGTGATGCCAAGCTGGTGGGCTGAGAAATGCGAGTACCTCTTTTGGGGCAGGAGCATTGGCTTTTGGTTTAGAGGCGCAGGCCCTTGCCTCTTCTTGTGGATGGCTGGGAAGGACCTGGCCTCCCCTAAGATCTGTGCTCTCTCATAGCCTGCAGGACAATAACACTGAAAATATGGCACCTCATCCATCACATGGCCAACACCAACTCTTACATGCCCCTGTACATTCACACACCCTCTCTGTCTGCACACATATACACACACAGCTGCAACTAGACAATGCCACCACAGCCGGCCCACTCATCCTGCCATCGTCAACCTCTCTCCAGCCACCCTCTGCCCTCCTCTTCCCTCCAGCCCTCCTGCTGTGCCTCCAGGACCACGCCAGAGCCACGGCAGTAGTCATACCTCCAGCAGTGGGTAGGAAGGAAGGTGTCACTGTTGAGGGTCCACCCAAGCCCACAGCCTCTCAGTGGCAGCACTGGCCAGCTGGTGTTGAGAACAGACAAGGTTGCACCCTGTTCCATCTACCCAAATGCTTGCATGTGCAGCCCAGACCACCACTGTTGGCTTCTCCCACATCTACTACCCGCTCGAAAGATGAGAGAGGACATATGTGTCTTTATTATTCTCCCCACTGGGTTTGCTTCATGTGCCTGATGAGCGACTGTGGGGAAGCTGCCTGTGAGCAATCGCTTGAGCAGGTTGCTCAAAGTCTCCCAAGGCAGCAGCAAATTGAACTTTATTATTGTTCATTGTTACCAGATAATGACTTAGTTTTGTTGTATGATGCATGGGATACCAAAATGGAGGAGGCCCATGGTCTCCTGGCCCTTTCTGAGTCTGTTACTGAGGATCCTGAAGAGATGGCCACCCATGCAAGTCCCAAATTGCTGTGAAGGGGTGAACCTTTTCTAATTATTTCCCTACAAGTACATACATTCTTAAAATATGTAGATGTTTTAATATAGTAGGTTGCATGTCATGATGTAATGCAATTTCATTATATAGCTTCCATATCAGGTATTTAACCTAGAATATGCCTCAAAACCTTCACAATAAGCTTAAATCACTAAATGTTTTTCTGTTGAAAATGTCTTTGGTTTATTTATATTTCTTACTGCTCTTTAAAATGCAACAGTAGAATCTCTTAAAAAAAAGAAAGTTGGAAGTCTAAAGAGCATTTACCTCTGACAAAGGAGAAAATTCCAAGGGAAAATTTATATATGTTGTTAAACTACTTTTTGCCTTTCTTTCTTTAGTGTTTCAAGAAATAGGACTAGGCAGCCAAAATGAGACTGGGTGACAGAGGAATGTTTCTGCATAAATGAACAGCACCCATGTTCAGTACATGCATCTGGTGCCTTTGTAACACTTAACAAACAAGAGGTTCAGAGCACTTGGCAGAAATCTAATCAAAAGGAAAGAGCTGTGTAAGATAGCATAAGCCAAATCACAGCAATTTAAATTATGTGCAATTTGCATCAAGGGCCCCGTTTTTCCATCCCAATCTCTTGATGACCAGGAGCCCTGTCAGTTGTTAGCTTTAATCCACCAATCGACAGAACACGACAAACACTTGAAATTTTATTCTTTGAACTTTTCACTAAAGAACACTTTTCTGAATTTGTCTCTGTTTTCACAAACTTGCTATACTTCAAAGGCTTGCTTTGGCTTTACAAGACAACAACTCTTTTTGTCTGACTAGGGTGGATTCTGTGACTCTAGAAGGTAAAAAATAATGGATTTTTTTCCTTCTTGAAACTTTTGTGGGAACATCAGAGCTGCTGAAGCTCTGCAGTGGGTCTGTCAGATAATTTTGGCAAAATCTCAGTGTGATAACTACAATACAATACTGTACTGGAAAGGAAAACCCATTGGGAAAAAAACCAGTAACTAGTATACTTTTTATCTCATGATGCATACAGTTTGCCAAGAATATAAAATAACATAAAAATATTAATGGGATACATTTATGATCAAAGAATAAAGCAGTACAGATAAAGCAAGATGGACATCAGCTTGTTTCACTATTAGCTCAAATTACTGAAAATTGTTCCCCTATACTGGCAATAAAATTTTGTTTTTCTAACTACCCCGTAAAATGCAAAAAATGGGACCTCTTCTTGCAAAAGTTGAAAGGCTATTGCTTTTAGTTGTCATTTGCCAAAATTAGAAGTGCAAATTTCTATGCACTGAAACATGCATGCAGACGTGATGCTCTGTACATTGTCTATTTTATGTCCAGCTTCTGGATATTGTCAGATAAAACAACATTTATTTTGTGTGTGTGCTCTTAAAAAGCAGCAAAACACACCAGACAAGGGAGAAATAGTAAGTTAATCTGCCATAAAGTGGGACATGAAAATGTGTTTTCTCCTCATATCTGCAAAAGTTAGTGAAACAAATCTCTTAACTACAAACAATGAAAATTCAAGAACCAATCCCCTTGTTCCCCCAGTGACGTGACTGGCTAAAGAAGAGAAAATTTTCTGAAATCACAATACAATCTCTCTTAGTAATTTTTAATTTTTTAGCTATTGGGCTTATCTTTTTCAATTTTTTTGTTTGTTTGTTTGAAAAAGGAAGTCTAAAAATGTGCATTTTATACAATGAATCCCAGAACCCCAGAATTTGGGCACCAATAAAATGTTTTGAAAGACTGGTGGCTGACCATGCTACAGGCAGCACATGTGGACTTATCTTCCACAACAGTACTATTTGGCATCTGTATCACTATAGCAATGAGAGATAATTGTCATAGAGAAGCAACATTACCTTTGCCTCTGGTGGTATTTATGTTGTCTAAGGAATCAGTGGTTTGGAAGATGGTAGTGAGAGAGTGCTGGAAAGGCCAATGGACAGCACGGCCAGTTGGACCAGGAAACTACAAACTTAAAATCTGCCAACTGAAGTGGTACAGAGCTGCCTTTCAGGGAAGCTCAGAAAGGAGTAGGAGGGAGAAAGGTGAAGCTGGGCAATAGGGTGCTGCACTAAATAATGAAGGGCTGGGAGATAACAGGTGTATTTCAGTCAGAATGCAGCAAAGAAATGAACAATACACATGTACGCATGCTGGAGCTGCTGTCTGGTGTAGGAAATCTATCTGAATGTCACAGAGTTCACTGAATCCAAGTTCTTTATGCCTATTCAGTTTGTGGTTCAACATACTGTGTCTGTCACGTCAGCATGTAAAGCCTTGGTCCTGCCATCACTTGCTGAAATTTAGTGTTGCTCCTGCTGAAGTCAACAGAGTGAAGCAAGGTGGCTGCAAAAGCCTTTGTAGTATGGGCAAGGAGCACGCCAGCCCATGGTGTACTGGGGAGGCAGCTGCTGAGCAGCCTAGTGCGTATGCAAAGCAGCTTCCCCAGATAAAACATGACAACTGAAGCTGCTGTGAGACCTCTTGACCACTGCTGTATGCCTTACGTCCTGGGTCACATGCTGAAATCCATGCCATGAAGCAGTCGTGTGCATGCTTTAGTCTTGTTGAAGTCAAAGGGAATTAAACACGTCTTCAAAGTTTGGCATGTGCTCCAGCACCCCTTTGCCTGGGAGATGCACTTTCATTGTGCTATTCTGCTGCAGGGAGGTGCATTTCTATCTCACAATGGTTTTGAAACAGCAGCAATCAAGTCAAAGGCTCATACTACTTACTGCTGCATTTTAGCTGTGTTCAGAAGGGAGCACATTTCATCCAAATGTATTTTAGGTTTTACACCTCTGAGCAGCAACTGCCGCAAAGACCCAAATTTTCAAAGAGTTACATGGGGATTTATCCAGCTAAATCCCATTATAATCAATGGGAGCCGGGTGAATAATTACACTGCAGTTCTTTCTAAATAGTGGGGAAGGTTGCCTGTTATTGCTGATTATGATGCTGACTTTTTGTAGATATAGATCCACATGTCTATTGGTAACTGCACTTAGACCACCAGGTTATTTCACATATTGGTATAGTTTCCGTATTTACTGTGCATATCGCTTCAAAGAACTGAGGTTGATGACTTCTGGTCCACTGTGTTAGCAGTCCGTCTCCTCTCCATCTCCTGTTGTTTCCTTTCACTATCTGAGTAACAAAAAATGGTGGTGTAAATAGAACTCCAACAAAGAGGTCTGTTGAGCCTGTAATGCTCCCCTGAAAGGAGGCTGTCTAGGGGATGAATGGAGCAGCCTCAGCCTAGCAGTAGCAGGGAAATGGATGACTTGGCATTGGACAGTCGCAGCCAGCAGGGTGCATATGCCCAGTGTAGTGGCAGATAATGGTTAAGCTAGTCAGTTGAAGGGCTAAATGAGAGTACATTGTCTAACCCTGTAACCGTAACTAAATCGTAACCTGAAAAGAGTTTATAAACATCTGGCTGCTAGCCCATCTCTAAAGCTTAATAGCTAAATCTGAGGTGCAGAACTTTTTAAGGCTGCTAATCGTTACTTGGAAGTATTACTGTCATAAGCAGATTATTTGCATTTCAAGATTGCAGAGTGTATTAAATTGTGGTTTGAGCATCACTACTGAGTTTTCCTATTAAATTGGTTTTCACAAGATCAATATTTATGATAGACTCTATTTCCATTTGGAAATAGACACTCATTTGGAAACACATTTTGGTTTCATGACATCTTGCCGATTTTATAGCTCTGCTAAGTATTTCATACAGAATTCTAGTCCAGTGGTATACCTTAAGTTCAATATTTATTATATTCACGTGCTCATCTGTTTAAGTTTGAACGGAGTAAGTGACACACATCTATACCTTAAGATTTTTCACAAATTTACCAGTGCAGGAGCACATTTCCCTGTATGGTCCTGTTTTATTTTAATATTGCTATTCAGTGACAATGAAAAGCATATACTGATTAGACTAATAAGCATGTGACCTCCTCTGCAGACTAGCTTTTCAATCTTTTTATAGCTCCCATTATTAATAGGACAGCATCTATCTGCACCACATTTGTGTTGCAAACCCTTACAATAGTTGGAATAATTTTCTAATTACTTAAACAATGCAGTGCAGCAGCACCAATTGAAATTCCTGTAAGCTACAGGCTTGTTAATTGTTTCCTTTAGTAAACCTAATTTATAGGGCTGTGCAAATAGTTGCTGGGTTTAAAGTATTTTGGCAGCTGAACTGAAAAAAAAATGTTATGGACTGAATGGAAACTTCATTTCTTTAGAATTGTTAGCATAGCACAAGGATTGATTTGAGGTTATAGAAACATTTTTTAACACCTGGCAAACTGTTTCATTTGGTTTTCAGGTACATTTAATAAAAGAAAAGGATTGGATCATAAACATGAGAGGGAAGTAGTCCCAGCTCTCCCATTTTATCTGCTGGGTGAGTGAGTAAGGCAATTTACCTAGGATGTTAACAACTTAAATTCAAGACTCCAAACTGCTTCAAGCTTTTAGTAAGGTTCACCTAACACTCAGATGAAAGTCTTAATGCTGAAAATAAAGTGTTCTGAGGTGGAGCTCTGTTTCTTTCCTAGGATGTCTAGATTTAAAAAATAATCCCAGTGGATCAAGCAAGCAAAATCAGAACTCGTGGGTCAGGTTTCTTGTGCCGAATCTTCTCTGTTTGTGAGTCTGACATGAGACCAGGGCACATGTCTACAGGGGCAAGAGAGAGGCTGAGGATCAGACATGGGCTCTGACTCTTCTATTTCCTGTTCTCCCACTGCTATGCAAAGTGAGTAACATAGTCATCAAGCCATAAGCTTATTCTTCTCTGATTTAGTCTGTAATTTTATATAATTTGGACCATACTCTCCATTTAAGTGTGTAGTTATCAAAATCTTTGGTTACTGGTTAAGCCAAGACATGGAACACATAGGAGAGGAGAGGATAGATTTACACCTGGATCTCCCACAGCCTAGACAAGTGTTTGCCATCTTGTCTCACATATCTATTTGAGAGTGAGTACAGCTAATGACAGTGACTGTGCAAGTCTGTTACCAAAACTGGAATATTTAATTTCAGGAATGCCCACTGTCAACCTTGGAAACGAAAGAGAAACAGCACTAGGTGAATTTCCGTAATTTGAGTCATCCAAACCAGTAAACCATACAATGAAAAAATATTCAGCCAGCTGTATTTGATTAAAGGAACTTCTCATAGTGTGAAAATTGACAAAGACTTTGGTTTTACATTTATCTGAAATTGCCATCAATACTGTAACTTTTATAATGTTTTTGAGGAGATTTTTTTCTCTGGAAATTCTTTGAGCAATGTTGTACATTTGGGGAAGCTTGTTTAAAAAAAATTGCAAAAGGCTTTCTATTTTTTGTTATTTTCTGGGGTTTTTTACTGGATCTGGACTAAACTCAGCAATTAACAAGGTCTTATTTTTCAGTCTTTCTGAAGACTGAATTTTTTCATAGTTCTCAGGTTTTCTTCCCCTTCTTTAACATACTAAGAATTCAGCTATCCCAATAAAGATCTTTTGGGTCTTTTTTCCCCTCTATTTTTTACAGGACCAAATAAGATTTACTTGAGGACATCTGCTATATCTTTGTTGCTTTACTCTGAATGCATCCAGATGAAAGTAAAATGCAAAAAGAAGGTGCTTTGCCAGGAACAGACCTAGAGTGTATGCAAACTTTGGTCATTCAGGTTCTCAAGGTCAAGTCTAACAAATCTAAGTCTTCCCAAAGATGAGTATTTTCTTCCCCACACACCTTGCTTTCTTCCCCATTCATAGCCCCTCTGCTAGCTGTGGCATTTATACCACAAATCAAACTAACAATTCCCTTCTAAGGTTAATCTACTGGCAGATGACTTGAGGACTATGCAAGCCCTTGCCCCAAATTGGGGGTTTGCTGTGACCTTTTGTATCCCTATCAGTAAAGATAAATTTGAAGAACCAGCCCTCCTCTGCCTTCCCAGGGATCTGCACTCTTATCTCTAGCTGTTGCTCACTAACACTTTTACCTGTCAAACCCCTCTCTGCTGCCCTAGCAACAAGCATCCAGGCTCTTTTCCAGCTGACATAAGCTTCCTGCCACCTCCTGATGACAAGTGCTTCCAATATTTCCAGCTGTCAGGCTTTCAGCATCTGCTCCACATGTCACCAGGCTGACTTCACTGAACCTCAGGCAGCTTTGCACTTAGGCAGTTGCCTCATGCTATAGCATGAGAATGACTTTGTCCTGAACATAGTCACTTGTCCACCTCTTTATATGTTAACACAGTGACAATGAGGGTTGGTGTTTTTTCTTCCAGATAGCTCTTGCTATTGCATTTATATACAAGTACATGTTTTATTCAGACTTAGTCACTTATTGTATTTTAGCTATCAGCTATTTTAGAGCAGTGGCTTCAGAAGGGCTCCACTAAATCTACTCAAAATGTTTCTCTTCTAATTGGAGTTTGAGCAGGAATGGCTCTTCTGAATCCTTGGTGTCCTTGATTTATACATAGCATGACAATTAGAAGATAAATACTCTTGCTGTTGAATGGTCACACTCTTCAAAAAGTAGTCAATACTGGATTACCTCTGCTTCTATTCATGCGTATGGAATTTTACTGCTTATTTCCCTGGGACCAGCCCTAGGCCATCATTTCACACTTCATTAAGTTTACCTAGAATATGTGTTGGTACCAAATTCCCTGGCAAATTTTGCCCTCTTTTTTTTTTTTTAACCTCTGTTTCTGCATTGTCCTTTCAGTAATGTGTCAGAAATGAAATACATCAGCCAGATGAGAATCTCCCACTGAAGTAGATTATGCCATTGCAGTATTCACCAGCACCTCCTGCTTATCTCTTTTTTGAGTACTGCTGTGTGTAAAGTTTTCCACAAGCTCTTCAAGATCCTTTTTCTCCTCAAAAGGATCAAAGACAGAATGAGTGTGGGAGACAGACAAGCAGGATGAGAGCCCAGCTGGCAAATGAGGCAAGCCTGGGCCTTGGGGTGCTCAGTCTCATCAAGATTATCATGAGACTGAAAAGGTGTATTTTTCGTGTCTGAGATTCAAGTGTGCTTAGCCCTGCCCTGCAGATGGTCATTGGACTGCCACCTGAAGGGATACAGCCCGCTGCTCTTCTGCCTTGTGGGAACTCAAGGGCTGGAACAGCACCCCAGCCCCTGCTCCTCGCTACGAAGGGTAGGTCCCTGGGGGACCCATTCATTTGTTGCAGAAACAGACTATACCAAGATGAAGTTGATACTACAAACTCTTTAATTGCCCCCACCAACTTACCTTGGTGCTGGGCAAGTCATAGCAGCAAATCGAAGACTGAGCCTGCTGTAACATACTTGTTTCTTTGCAAATGTATGGGCTGGGGGTCTGTTTTTTGGATGCACTTTATGTGACCTGCCTGCATCACCTTGTCCCCATGCAGATAGGGAGATGATGAAGCCATAGAAACAGGTAAATCTTCTGCTGAGCTGCCAAACTCAACACAAAACACTTATTATATCTGGTTGTTTTCATTCAGGGCTCATTTGGGGTTGAGTAAAAGAGCTAAGCTGACATACTGTCTGCCATGTGTGATTGGGGAAGATAGTGGGAGCACACAACTGGCAGTGGGGTGTGGAAAATGGAGCAGCTCACATTTAGATACAATATACAAACAATAAGTGTAGTTATTGCTGGGTGAATTGCCACTGGGTTGTGGCACTCTACTAGCATAGATGTGCTATATTGTAATCCATGTTCTAGATGTCTCCAGTAATTCTTTATAGTTTCATATGTGAAAAAATGCACTATCTCTCCCATCTGTTTTGAGATTAGCTCGGTGGGTTAGAGCATGGTGCTAATAATGCCAAGTTTGCTGGTTTCATCCTTGTATGGGCCAAGGTTGACTTGATGATCCTTGTGGGTTCCTTCCAACTCAGAATATTCTGTGATTCTGTGAACTATGGCTATATCACTGACTTTTATATTACTCCTTGCTATGTACTAGTTAGTTGCAGCAGTTGCAAGAAAAGTCTTATCAGTCAATGTAGTTTCCAGCTGTGTTGTGTTGTAGAAAGAATTAATTCAGACAAATCTTTTCTTGTTCGTGTACTTAATGTAGCAGCACAACTTTAGAAGGATGCTAATCTTCCTAGTAAGCTTTCTAAAGCTTAGTTCTGGATTGAGGGACTGATTTCCACGCAGTGGTTTCTTGTGAAGGCAGAGCTAGCTTTAGAATTTCAGAGGTACCTTATGAATTTACAAAGTCTGTTTCTGTGAGGGAGCCAAGATGTCTTATTTCAGTTCTTCCAGTAAGTCTCATATTCTAGTCAAATGATGAAACAAAAGAGTAAAGACAAATTTATCATTTCACATGTGTGAGATAGATTATGATACTATACTTGCTTATATTTTCAACAGTCTAGGTCCTGTTTCCAAAATCTCTGTCTGCCAAGTATACTAAACTCTCTAATGATATCTCTTGCAGCCAGATTTTTAAATATATGATAAGCATCTGTAAGTATCTAACAGGACTTTAAATATATCTTCTTACATTGTTTCCAACAATTTTTTCTCCTTCTGTTGTGTAAGTTACTTGAAAAATCAAAACCTAAGAATACTTTTGAAATCTTTGAACTTGTGCTTTAGTTTTGTAGATGCTTTTGAAAATCCATGCTCTATTTAAAATCCCCACTGTGTGAAAAAAAACCCCAAACAACCTGCCTTTTCATATTGCTAGGGTGATTGCAGTGCTATAGATCACAGAATGTAAATGAGAACTTTTGCCATATTGAAGGATTCAGCATCTGAAGGAAACAGGCTGTGTGAGGCTAATAGATTATCTTCAAATTAATTTTCTTCCCTTGTTGAAAACAAATTATTAAAACTCATAATTCTTAAATTACAGTGTATTTTCTTGCCTTGCCTGATTCTTTTTGGGGGGGATTTAATCTAGTTCCTGAAACTTTACCTCTCAAAACACTTTTGCCTTACCTGTTACAATTAAGCTATTGTTTTGCTTAGGAAAGTGGCCTGACTTAATTCAGGTTTGTGCCTCAGCGTAAACTGAAATAATTAATAGCTCTGTGTGTGCCTAATGATGTGAGCCCTGCAGCCACTAAAGCACCTGTCTCAATGTCTAAACAGCCAGGGTTCCCTATAGTGCATGCGTAGAGATTCACATAACAAAAAAGGCAATTAGACAATGTTAGGGATTTGAAATTAACTAACAATGCAGGGAAATTGCCAGGGAAGGATTAGTTATCTTTTGCCTGATAAAGTAGGTATCAATGGAAAACTCTTAAATTGTCCTTCCATAGTGGCTCCATATGGGAAGTTTTATGTGTAATGAAGACTGTCAGGGTTAAGCCCTGAAAACCAAGATCTGGAAAGCTGAAAGTGTTCTTAAATTAGCATTTCTACTACCTTTTCAGGTCAGTCCTAAATCTGCTGCTTTCTGCTAGTTTTGGCTGTGCCTCTAATGGCAACCTATTGTGTCCAAACAGAAAATTCTCCATGATTTTATCACCACTTTTGTGGCCTGAAAATGACTCCAAAAGGATGATCTGCAGCATTTGGGTTTTGAAAGAGCTGCATTAATAGTATTGCCTTATCGTGGGTCTTAGAAGGTATATATGCTCTTTCATGTGTCTGTCCTGTAAGACACTGAGCATACCTCCCAACTTGTGCTGGTCTTTCTGGCTGGACAGCTTCTCAGCATGTGAAGTAATTGGCTTTGAAGTTTGCTCCATCAGCTGCTTCATAGTGCAGCTTTCTGTGTTGGTTGGTTATTTTGATCAGTCGTGAGAGCAATGGGCTGGCTGGCTGATTGCTGAGGTGTTCCTCCTGGCTGGGTGACAGGCTTGCTGGTTGACCTCGGCCAACTGGCTTTAACTCCAGTGGGCGATAGCGGCTAATATTTTCCAAGGCATCTAGGTGATTTAGGAGCCCATGGCTCACCCTAAAAGCGGTTGATGCATTTGGAAAATGTTACTCTATTAAACTCACCCCAAAGGGATATAGTATGGGCTAATTTATGTTTGTAAGACAGCTTGGGGTCTCAGATTCCTGTGATGTGAATATCTTGCACTCTCCTCTTTCTACAGAGGCAAACAAGATCCATTCCTGCGGTTGTTTCACCAGACAGTCAGGCTGTACTGAAACTGCATCTGCTGATAAGAAAGTAACTTCTACATAAATCACATAGGCAGGTCTCTGAAACCCAGAAATAAGAACTTCTGGCTCCAATAACAAAAGCCTGGGCTGTCCGACCTAAGGAAGGTTGCCCACTGCTCTCGTAGCACTCAATCCATAGCCCTTCCTCTGGCATTGCCAACTGTGGCCACATGGCAAAAGCTCACAGAGCTGGCAGGTTTGGTGAGGATGGCAGTGGGCCACCAAAGCAGCCAAAAAGGAGCTGCCCTGCTGGCTGCATGAGGCTTACTCATGCCTCAGCAGGCACCTGGGGGACAATGAGGTGGTACATTCTTGAGTTTTGTTTGCTCTGCTCTTGGTTGATGCCCTTGATTGCTGAAGAGAGGTCAGACATCAGAAAGAGGGTTGAGAGAGGTGCACGATGGCCCCAGATTGGAGACAGGGTTGTAGCAACAGGGCTGAGATGCATGGGAGACCTGGCCGTGCAAAGGAAGGTGTACTTTATCCGTGTGTTCTTCATTCTTGTTCACATATTCCTTAAATATCTGTATATTCCGCTGCAGAATAGCAATAGTGGCCTGAGGTGACCAGCACGTGTCTATGATGCTCCATGTGGCATCTAACCACCCTCCTGTTCTCACAGAAAGTCATTAATTAAATTTAAGTGTCTCTTGCTGAATTTCTTATATGGATCTTTTTATGTCCTAATCTAGTCATTAGGATTTTTGTGGCTTGCGTGTAGTTGTACTGCATGAGTTCTTTAATACACCATACTGAGGGCAAAAGTGTCGATATGAGAGGGGCAAGAGAGAGGAAGAGTAGCTTCTCTGTGGGCGTCTGAAGTGAATGAGAAGTGGGGGAAAAAACAAAGGATTAAGAAATAACTAAAGGGTAAAATAAGAAAGAAAGGAAAAGACACTGAGGAATACTGCTATTGCTGATGGGTTTTAAAGTTGAATTTGGGCAGTAATTTTTTTTTCACACTTGGTGGGAAGAAGTTGGAGAGACTCTTGGTTGCTGTTATGCTTTCAAATTATAATCTAAGTGCTGCTATAATTATACATCATTCTGATTGCTGTGGGCTAGTGATTAGAGCATAAAACTTGGAGACAAAAAATGCACTGTTTTTCTTGACCGTAAAGAACTTGCTGGGTGGTTTTGAATGAGTTATTTCACTTCACTGTGCCTCATTTTCCTGATCTGCAAAAGAAGGATATTAATGCCTATTTTTGTAAAGGCAGTCTGAGAAACTAAATGGAAACTTCTGTATAAATGTCAAGTGTCATTATTATTGTTCTTAAACTAATCCATTGTAGTCAGCTGCTTTTATAGTTTTTATTAAAGCAAATACAATGGGAGCTACATAATTGGCTGCCTAACAATGTTGTTTTAATTAGAAAAAGACAAAAAGTGTCTGAAAAATGCAACAGTGTGTTGCCTTTTTTCATCAATTGCAAAAAATTTTGTTAGGAGTGAGCCATACCATACCAGGTAATAAAGTTACTCTGAAGTACATGTGACACAATTATGAGAAGTAACAGTCTCTGATAATTTTTGTTACATTTGGCTCAGTATTTTCCTGGCACAGTCAAAGTTTTTCCTTTTTTTTGAGCAAGTAAGAATAAGAGTAAAAATGTATGTGTTTACTTCTTTGCCAATATCTGAGAGATGAAGTTTCATCAGGCTGTGACTTTAAAATCCTAATTTTCAGTTGAATAGTTTGCAATGTCTGGCTTTTACACCTTTAGAAACAGTATAACAAACACTGACACTCCTCTTCTTGGTGAGGTGGATATGATCCATCTTTTAATACAATACCGTTAGAGCAAGGTAATGGAACTTTGGGAAAAGGTTACTCTTCACATTTGCCTAAATCCTGCTTATCTGGAAGGTAATCCTCTCTCTGCCAATTCACCCTGAGGGTGGATAGTCCCAGTGATTCAGCCAAGGGCCACATGCAGAAAGTTTTATCAGCAGGGGTGTGCTGTATGGCAGGATGCATGCAGAAAGTTTTATCAGCAGGGGTGTGCTGTATGGCAGGATGCTCTTAATCCAGGATGCTGATTATATTAGTAAAATTAAATGTTTGCCAGTCTAATTTGTTCTTCTTCTCTTGAATTTGTCCTGACAGGAACGGGATTTTACTGGCGTAACAGTGTTTATTTTGTGATAGAGGAAGGGGAATGTGGTTTGTTTGGTGGGTTTTTTTTTGCTTTAGTTGTGGGTTTTTTTAAGAAAGGGCAATGTTGGTCATAGGTAATATGTCTTCATACATTTAAGTAATTTGGTAAAAATCTGTTGTGTAGTCTTGGCCTTAACATGACCCTAGAGTCAGTAACTTGTGACCTGTCTGTCCTCATCAGCATCAGTACTGCTGCCTTCTAGGACAGCCCAATTAAGATAATTTTATGTTGCTGTAGGATGACTTAGTATCTGTAAGGCAGGCTGTGTGAAGCAGTCCTGGCTGTTCGGTTTTGGTCCCCAGAGACTGCATTGCAACAACTGCCTCTTCAAAGTGCTTTCCTGCACTAGGCACACACACTTTTTTCTCCGAGTTCATTTTCAGCCAGCTTCTCTTCATTTGCAAGCTTGTTCTCTCTAAAACCAAGGCTGTCCAGGTACAGGTATTGCATTATATGATAAGCAGAATGTGTGGGAGCAATAAGACTTCTGAACACTAATGGCTCTGTAAGGTGATGGATATAGTGCTCGTATTAATGTAATTACACCACAGCATGAAAAGACTCAAATCAGTTTTCTGGTAAGTCAGGTTCATTCAGAAGAAAAGTTTTAATGACATTTCCGCAAGGTATTGGCCTTCAAATACAGATACTGTTCCACAGTTTGAAATGGGGCTGTTTGGTGGTTTGTTTTTTTTTTTTTTAAATTCTTATACTTTTGAGGACATTTGTGAGGATTGTTCTTTTCTTGTTTGGTCAGCATCTTACCACTGTACTGTTTGTATCAGGTGTAGTGAGTGCACAAAGACTGTGTGACAGGGCAAACAATTAATTTTAACTTTTTATCCTGATGGTAAAAAAATAACGCTAAATTTATGAAAATAATGTGATTTTTTTTACTTTAAAGAAAAATCTAGCGTTGGCTTTGTATTCTGTCTGTGAACAGTTAACATAAAATATTGTCCTTGGGAATATGGGACTGCTCATCCTGTCAGTGAAGCTAGGAAGAATATTCTATGTGTAACAGCACTGGGAAGCGAGATTATTTTTCAGGATAAGTACAATAAAATTCAGGTAATACTCTTCATCAGAAAATATTTTTAAGAAAAATGCTGATGAACATTTGTTTAGTTCCATTATTAGGTAGGTTTTATTTTCTTTCTCAGTAAGAATAGTGAGTGTACACACACACACAAAAAAAGCCTTGCTCTACCATTATTCTGAATTGCAAGTTGCAAACAACATTTTTCTGTCTGCTTTTACACTCCTTAAAATGTCTTTTTTAAGAAATGGAAAAACGGATTTGATTTTTAAGAAAGTGGTCTTGTTGCAATTCCACATCAGCAGAGTCCTCTGAGAAGATGAGATGAAAATGCAGGTGGTCGAACAAAGGAGCCACAGAAAAGAAGCCTCTTCTCAAAGAGCTCAACAGACACATATTAAAAGGAGTGGACTGAACCTCAGTCCTGTGTCTCGTGATTCATCTTCAGGGAAATGAGGTCCACTATGTTTATTCTGATTGCAGCACTAGAGGCTTCCTTGTGCTTTTCTACCAATTACTGCGGGTGGAATGCCAAATTCTGCTTTGCTATGTCAAAGTCCAGTTGGACAGCTTTCTCCCAGTTCTCCAAAAATGGATTGAAGTGAATACAGACAGAGACAATGCGTAAACTGTGATGTAAAGTTTATATACAAGAATATAACATTCATCTGGAGTATTTACAAGGTTAATTAAAGCAATATTTTACAACTCTTTCGGGTTAACCACTAGGTATATTACAGTCAGGCTACAGATGGTTTAATTTGCAAAATAATAATAACAATAAAAAAGTTGCATTCAGATCCACCAGCTCCAAAACTTTTTCTTTTTTTCTGAGAAAGAAGGGCTCAGACTTGTGGAAAATAAAATGTGAGAATGGTTAATATACTCTTACGGGTGCCTATGTATTGCATGCAAGAGTCGTAATGTGACCTTTATAGTGTTAATATAGACAGCAAGCAATTTCACCTCAGTGAAAGAGTTGCACCCACCGTGACAGGCCAGTCACACACGTGGCTGTCTTTCTCTGCATCTCCTACTTTTGCAAAACAAACATGCACATATACAGAGAAGCTGCAATATAAATGAACCAGCATTACCAAAATGAAGAGAGAAAAACCTCAGAACAACCATAAAAATCCCAAGCTTTAAGCAAGAGACTGTAATACTTCCCAAAAATAGTCTTTTTTTTTAATTATTTTTATTATTATTACATTTTAACTTATGTACAAAAACGGAGGGGTTCCTCCCCTCTCGGAGAGCGGTCACTGTGCCTTGTGCCCAATGGCATCTCGAGGCTCAGAGGAGCCAAAGCAGGAAGGTGCGGGGGGCCCAGAGAGCTTGGGACAGAGGCAGCTGCTGGAGACAGCCAGAGGTTAAGCCACTAACACTGTAGTTTGCGGATGCTGCGGGAGAACCGCTTGAAAGCCCGCTGCCCCTTCTGCCACCGCTTCAGCGAGGTGATCACTAGTTCCCCAGCTTGCTTCTGCCCCATCACCAAGTAGGGGACGTTGATGTCGTTCATCTCATCGCAGGTACACTGAAGGCCACCTTTGAGCCAGAGCACTATCTTCCTTAGATCCCTTTCTGTCAGCCCATTCAGCTTGTAGATGGTTTTGCTCTTTGTTTCAGGGGTGATCTTGGTATCCCCATTGATGTAGGCAATCTCCTTCACTTTTATCTTCAAGGCTAATAGAGCGAAGGGAGGGGGAAGTGGGGAGAGAGAGAGAGATTGAGAGGGTTTTTTCCCATTAGTGCACATAAAGAGGACCTGGGGAGGGAGGTGCTCTATTGCTAATTAAACTGTCAGGGCTGACAGAAGAGGCAGCAGGTGGCTCCATTTCTAAAGCCACAAAGGGCATGCAAGTCATTTCAGTTTGAATCAACCTTAGGGTTGAGGGTTTTTGGATTTCTTTTCTCCTCTTTCCCCTCCCCCTCTTTTCCCTTCCTTTCTAAATTAATATTTTCTCCAGCTTTTCTCCTGTTTGCAACAGGGAGAGAGCAGGTTTGCTACATTAAGCAGAGCACTATTTTTTTTCTAGGAGAGGACAGCCTTTCTGAAAGTAGCATTTGAAGGGGAGGTGGGGAGGCAAGTACCTAGACCAAGAAACCTGATCTCTGCTGCAGCTCAAAACTTCTACACTTAATTTATTAGGCTGGAGAGGATTTTAGGCAAACCTGTAAGGAAATGATATTTCACATGCATTGTTTTTTTGAAAGAATAGATCCCATAGAGGGCAAATTGGTCCAACAGCTGCATTCGATTTGGTAAAATAACTAGGAGGGGGATGCAGGGCTCTGTAAGACTCTGTGGGGCATGTTTAGCTTTAGGAGGATTTATCTGAGTGCAATTTGCCAGGCCAAAGCTATTGGTTGTTTTAGCAATTATGTCCCACAGTCATGGTTTCAGGGTTTGGGTGGTTGTGGTTTTTGGTTTGTTTGGCTTTTTTTTTTTTAAGAAAGACTTTTGAATTGCTCTAGATACTTATACTATGAATCTGTTTCCAGGTATAAACATTGACCTATTGTAAAAGGATTCCCCTCCTTATTCCTTTTCACTCTTCAAATGCTAATGTGTGGATAATGTGTCCTTCAGTTGTCTGTGTCCAAGGAGCTTTCTTGTCCTTTTCGAACCCCAGATCTTCCCATTAAGTTTATATCCCCAATTGTCTGTGCATTACATTACCTTCTCTGTCAAATGATATATAGAGCTTCATTCTTAATCTGCGTAGAGAGTCTTTCTTATGACACATTGAGATTGGTCATGCAGCTCTGTCTCAAACGTCTAAACGAAGCTTTGCTCTACTTCTACCTAGGCAATAGTCTGCATGAAAGATTCTTTTTTTTTTCATTTTACTTTCTATTGGGCTTGCCAGCAACATCCACATCCACATAAAAGAGCACCACTTCAAAACAGTAAACAGAAAAGAACGATAAAAAGGGCTACCTTTTATTCCAAGGTGGAATTTTGTGTTTCATGACCCAACAGTCAAAGCCCTGCCTTTATTCAGGCACATCTCTCACTGACTCCACTGGGAGTTGTACCTGATCCTCGACTCTCAAGTTTCAACCGAGAGGAGCTCTGCTTCCACTTACCAAAGTCGTTTTTGCAGAGGTTTTCCACGATGTCATTATCATCTTCATTTTTGTTTTTGCAGGCATCACAGACCTTGGGTGCTGGAAATGCAAGCAACAGTCCCCGTCAGGCTCGGGGAGAAAGGAACAGCAGGTGGCGTTGGGAACCCTTTGGGAAATGTCGGTTTTCCATCCCTTCACCCCAAATCCTACCCCTTCTTCCCCCAGCTCCGGAGCTCCCGCGTATTTTGAGGCGCCTTTACCTTGCTGTAGACCCGCTCCCGGGCTCTCGGTCTGTTTTTAAGGTCACACCTCAACCAGAAGTTTTTGTTTTAACGGGGAAAGGAGTAAGAGAGGGGGGTGGGCGGGGGAGGCGAGCACACGACACAGCTTCCCGCTTCAGCGACGATCCCTGCACAAGGAGATCGACCCTCTGGGAGCCGCGCGGCTCCCTTTCTGGGTCCCAGACCTTTTCTTTGGGGATGGAGACGGGTACGGGCCGGTGCCATTTCCCCGACGGTACCTGCGCTTTGCCCGGTCCCCTCGAGAAAACCTCCCTGAAGCTGTCCGGCGTCCACCCCCCCAGTCCCTCCGTCCCGGAGCACCGGGGTGTGCTGTAATGCAAGTAAAACGCCTTCGTTCCCCTACGGAAAGCCGTGGAGGGACCCCGCTGTCGGGGCAGCTCATCGGGGACAGATGCTGCCAAGCCGGGGGAGGCCCGGCGGCTTCCTCTTACCTTCCCTGGTGACGGGGAGGATGTGGTCGCTGCTGGCCAGCGGGATGCAGAGATCGTTGTCCTTGGGGAAGCGGCTGCAGTCCAGCATGTCGGGCCAGGGGAAGCCGAAGGCGGACATCACTGGGGCGCAGCTCTCCTTCACTTCCTCGCAAAGCGAGTGGCAGGGCTGAATGATCTCGTCCAGGTCGTCGATGCAGACGGGGGCAAAGAGGGAGCAGAGGAACTTCCTGGTGTCGGGGTGGCACTGCTTCTGTACCAGCGGGATCCAGGTGGAGGCCTGCTCCAGCACCTCCTGCACCGTCTCATGCCCCAGGAGGTTGGGTAGCCGCATGCTCTGGTACTCGATGCCCCGGCACAGCAGCATCGGGGCAGGGATGGGCTTGCAGTTGGAGCGCTTGTAGGAGAAGTCGGGCTCCCCGAAGGGGAAGATCCCGGCGGCCGAGCCCATGCAGTGGGACGCCAGCAGGAGCAGGGCGCAGAGGCGGCGCTGCATTTTGGGGCGCGGAGAAGGTGGCGGGGGGGCTGGCGAAAGGCTCGGGGGCCGGAGTGGCGGGGCGGGCGGCGCGGCGCTGCCCTCAGCAGCAGGCAGCGTCCCCCAGCCCGGGCTCCTGCTGCCAGGCGGGGACGGAGGGTCTGAGCGAGGTGCTGGGGCAAACGGGAGTTTTCTGGATTTTTTTGTATGCAAATAGCAGGGGGAGCGGGAGCTGGGAGGAGCCTGGTGACAGCCATCCAGAAAGGATTGGTCACTACTTTCTCGGTCTGCTTTTGCTCAGGGGGATTGTCTTTTGGCAGGAAATCCTTGCAAGGAACGTTACCGTGCGAGCACGGGGAAGGAGGGAAAGATCCCGGCGAACAAAGAAGCCCGAGGAGCTTCTGGGCCGGGCAGGGGGCGCGGGGCCGCCCCCAGGCCGCGGGTTGCTGGAGGTGAGCTTTGCCGCTGGCCCAGCTACTGCGGAGCGGCGGGACCCCCGCTCTGCCATGCCCCCCATGCCCACGTTTGGTGCTCTCGCTGCCAGCGGACGGGCGATGGGGCCGGGCCGGTTTCCAGACAGGGGGCGAGGCTGGCTGCTCCCTCAGCCCCCGGGGGGTGTCTGGCACCTCCGCCCCCTCCCTGCGATGCTGGCAGGTCTCGGCCCGGCGCTGGAGCCGCATGCATCAACCGGGGACTGCCGGCGCTCCTGACCCCCCTCTGGCTCGACAGCGCCTAGCCCCGGGGGCTGCCCAGCGGAGCCCTTCTGCCCCCCTCCAGCCCGTCCTGCCTCTGGCTCTCCCCTGCGAGGAGCGGGGGCCTGCAGCGGACCCCAGCGGTACAGCCCCTGGATGGCCCCGACTGCCAATGGGAGTTTTCCCTAGGTGGGAGCATCCAAGTCGTTTCGAAATACTGTAACCTGGCACGTTTTTCTGGGTCTAAAAGCGTGGGCCTGGCTCTGCACAGCATAGGCACATCACTTTTGCTTCACTCCTGTCTTCACCTAGAAACTCCCATAAAGAATTGTGTTAGTGTTGATTTACCACCAAGGGGAAGACAACAGGCAAGGCACTGGGATCACAATGCAGCTTCAGTGTGCTTTGGATAATTCTTGGATTTTTAGTAATATTATTTATGGGATTATTATTGAAAAGAGTAGGCCTGTGTAGTATCATTTTGTGGTAAACCACATTCATTAATCAGCTACCGAATACTTCTCCTTATAGAGATGTTTTATGGGAAGCTAGCCTTAGCTAGCTTCTGTAAATTGCAGCTGACTTCTGTAAATTGCAGGATCCCTGTACGTCCATTTTCCAGACTGGGCTTCCCAGAGATGTGAGTCACTGCTTGTGGCATAGGAAAGAGATGAGACCTGCAGCATTCCCACCAGGAAGGCACAGGGCTGCCATGCTGGAGTGGCTGCAGTGCTGCCCCAAGCAGGCTGTTGTCACATGCTGAAGCCAGTGCCAGGACTTTCAGAAGAGATTCCAAGATCCTTTCCAGTGGGCCAATGTGATGAATGTAATCTCCCTGTAGGCCAGTTTTTCTCTTAAAGTTGTTTGATACCTGGAAAATAAATGTCCTGAATGTCTAGTATCACTTGTGGAAGGGCTTAGAAGTACTTTATTTCTTACAGAGCCACATATTCTTGCCATTTATTATCTATGTTCAGGTCATATGTATGTATGTAATCAGTACATATGTAATCTCTTCGCCTCAGTTGCCTTCCATGGTACTCAGCCCCGCTGATGACACAGTGACCATTTTACCCCGGTTTTGCCAA
The DNA here is from genome assembly GCF_001604755.1 of Lepidothrix coronata. NCBI lineage: Eukaryota > Metazoa > Chordata > Aves > Passeriformes > Pipridae > Lepidothrix > Lepidothrix coronata. Next base: position 4,253,675 of record NW_016690193.1, read on the forward strand.
GTCCTAAGGATTGCCAGAGGCTGTAGCCTTTGCTACTTGCTGGAAATGTCCCTTCCAGCTCCCAGTGTTGGTTCCACCAGCCTCTGTCCGCAATCTTCTCTTCAGTGGAATGAAATCTACCAATAGGTTTGCTCTTACCCTGAATGGCCAGGCTATTCACCAGGTCTTTGTAAAATGGACAAGTTTGTAGTTTGTTTTTCTCTCTCCTTTTTTCACTGCTTGTAATTTTTTGGAGTCATTCATATCCCTTCAGGTGGATCTCAGCATGATCAGAAAACAATTTGCCTGCTCCATAAATTCCCTATATGCTACTTTCCACAGATCCAGCCAGCTAGGCTATGTGGAAGCAAAAACCTAAATCTGAGCAGACTGTTTAGACTAGAGATAATAACCATTCTCTGTGGTGGAGGATGACACATTTCCGACAGAAACTTACTCATTTTTTTCACCAGAACTTGTTTGTTTCCAGCCCACAGGAAATAAGCAGGAAAACCACACTTTTTCCCCCCTGGATTAAGCTTTGATTTTAAATGAGGTTTTATTGAGACCTTACTATTTCCATTTTTAATCACTCCTGGTGAACTCATTTACTATAAACTTGAAATGATCCGAGATCATGTAAACAAAACAGCCGAAGCCTACAGACCCGAGCAATCATTACTTCTCTGGCTCTGATGCCTCGCAGGTAAAAACGCCGGAGCGCAAGGCTGCCAGCTCGGGCACAGCGTTCCCAGTCCGCGGACCCCAGTGCTGTTCGCGGTCGCTGCAGGTCAGCAGGGCCCGTTCGCCATCGCAGGGCCCACTGCAGGGACCAGTTCCCGAGGCCAGAAAACCTGCCCCCTTCCCAGGGTCCGGATGATGCTCGCCCTGCTGGCCCGGCCCCGCTCCGCCTGCAGCGCGGGTTGGGAGGGTGGGGCTGGTGCTGGGCGGCGGGGCCGGGCCGCCCGCGGGGGCCGGGGGTGTATTTCGCTCTGCCCCGGGTGCTGTTGCCCTCCTCGGCTGCTGGGGTACACGTCCGGGCCGGGGAGTGGGATGTGCACACCACGACCCGGGAGCGCTGCCGCGGATACCCGCGCGGGTGTCCTGCAGCACGCGCTCGGGCCAATAAACATCCACTATCTCACGCTTAATTGGGAACGAAACTAACGAGCTGGTTCCACCCCTCTTCACCCTGGAGAGTTTAACTCAGCGGGCGGGGCCCCGGCCCTTTCAGCGTAGGCGCGGTGCCGGCAGGTAAGGGCGCTGAGATCCACCTGGTGCCGGCAGGTAAGGGCGCTCAGATCAACCTCCCAGGAAAGGCGGATGGGAGGACAGTTTGTCCACCCTCCCTGATAAAGGCCTGGGCGACCTGGTCCGATCTTTCAGGAGCCAAGGAGGACAGCATTCCTAAAATGCAGTGATGTTTTAAGGTATATTTTTTTATATATTAAGGTGTATTTTTATTATTTTAAAGGGAGCATAGGCTTTTGAGCACCCGTAAATTCGTCAAGTGCCGTGGACTGTTAAGCTGCTTTAAAGGCTTGAAAGTAACATAAGCATTTAAGCCACTTTAGATGCTTAAATCTGTATAAGCTGTTAAAACACCTTTAATTCTCGAGTGCTTAAATCACCTTAAATCTTGGGAGTTAAGTGAGAGAATGAGCTGCCTGGAAAGAAAGATCCCAGTTCCAGTCCCTCTATTCCCAAACCCTCAGTAAATGTTACCTGATGGATGGTGAAAATGAATGAACTGTGGGGAGAATGACTGGGGTCCTTGGTGATTGCAGGCAGTTCAGTGAAGCATTGCATTCTGAGGAGTGTGCCTGGTCTGTGCCATCTAAGTTAAAAACGTGGTGCTGCTTCTCCTTGTTTTCTGGCCTTAATTTGAACTCAGAACTTCTGTACCTTTTTCTGACCAGTCCTGAAAGCTGAGAAGTGGAAAAAGGAAAATGTATTGACACTTGCATGTCTGCTAAAGAGCAGGCAAGACACTCGCTTCAAGAGAGGCAGCAATAAAGAGTATGAATTTGTTAATCTGTTGCATATTTTTCCAGATTGCTGCCTTGAGATCACTCAGTCCCTTACCTGGCTATGTACTGTATGTGGGACCCTCTTTGCTTCCCTGCCTTGACCCTATGAGATGCTTTGGTGATGTGATGAGCTTTGAGGCAAAAACTGCCATCACTGATGGCTCTTCCAGCCTGAGCCCCATATTCCTCTCACACTGACCTGCAGGCATCATCATCCTTTTCAGTTGCAGAATCATGGGCGTGGGATAACTGTGGCTGGAGGGAACAACCAGAGACCATCTAGTCCAACTCATGCTGTAAGTTCTGACTTTAGGTGGCTTGCAACCTGACACATCTGAAACCTCACTGGGATGCCTGCATACTTGCCTGGGACCTAGGAGGCTCAGTTCAAGGCCCTGTCTCAACGTTTCTCCTCTTTCTGGAGAAAATGCTGAGCTTTCAGCTGCTGGGCAGCCCACAGGTTGGATTCCCACTGTCGAAGATGGTAAGACCAGGATGGATTATTGGCCACACTGAGAGCAGTGATTTGCAGAGGGAGCCATGGACCCATGGAGGGCAGCCAAGCGTTACCCAGCACAAAGCATCCACCTTTCCCAAGCAGCTATGTGCTGCTTTCACCCCTGAGGGGAGTCCAGCCCCACTGACACTTACTGGTGGGAGTAGCCAGTCCAAGCATGTAAGGGAGATACTGACCTCAGGGGCTCTCTAAAAAAGAGAGCAAAAAATTGGAGCTTGAGGAATTACCCTTTGGTTATTAACATTGTAGAGGAATGAAAAATCTATGGCTTTTTAGCTTGTTCCCTTCAGCTCAAAAAATGGCAGTGATGAGGATAAAATCGGCTTTCTCACCATGGTGAAAATATCTGAAGAAATCTTCTGCTTACCTTTAAAAATGGTCTCCAACATCACCTACAAAAATATTACTACTATTTGAATCTCACAATTGCTTTTGGTAGGAAAAAAATAGGATTGCATAGGTTTTGGTGTGAGGCAGCTCAGCAACAGATCCCTCCTCATGCTGTTTCAGTGGCTGATAAGGTGGCATTTAACATTTTCCAGATCCGGACCGGGCAGCAATCTTGTTTTCTGTTGCCACAGCATTTAAAGTTCTGTTGTCAAAAACTGCGTGTGCTGCAGATATATCTTTTCCACCTTCCCCCCTCCGCCCACTTCTGTGAAAGAAACCCTTAAAAAAAGTTATCCTTTTCTTTGTTTTCCGTTTGGAATGCTCACTGACAATGCAGCAGCGAGCTGCTCATGCGTTTTGGGTATTGCCTCATGCTCAGAGAGTATTAAGAATATGCCCGAGTGGCAGAGGGGGAAAATCATCTTTGGGCTATGGCAGAAGAACCTCTTGGTGGCGCTTTTGCACACCGTGTCGTTTTTTTCCTTTGCCCAGTTACACGGGGTATCGATCTTCCGATGTTCTGTATTTCTGCTTGCTGCCCTTGTTCTCCAGAAACTCTGTCTGTAGACTGAAACTCCAGGCCATCTTTAACCAGGGTTTGATGTCATGAAAAGGAAAGATCAAGCTGGGGCTGATTACAAAACAAAACCAAGTCACGTGGGGTTTGCTAGGATTTTAATTTTATTATTTTAATTTTAGTGGTCCTTCCCTTAACAGTTTCCCTGAATTTAGTATCTTAAAATTTTCAGGTAATTTTTTCCAGTTTGGAATGATTTCCATAGGAATGTTATTAAATATTATTCCAAACCACTGCTTTGTAGTGTTGCTTTGTACTTTCTATTTATATGATGTGGTAAGTATAGTTGCTTGGATGATGTATTACACACACACACACACACATATTTATATAAATCTAGACTTATTTGTATACTAGTTCTTTAGCAAGTTACGGTCCTTCAGATTTATCAGATGTGTATCTATATCTGGCTACAGTTTTTGTGCTGGTGAGCATTTTCACTCGTGCAGAATTTCTGTTTGTAATTACCGGTTCCTTTATTATCTGTCTAACCTAAGTGCTGGATGACAAAGGTAGCAGAGCCCGTGCCCTAGAGGACAACAATTGCATGGTACCTGGCTTTCCTAGTGTATTTTGTTTACAGAGCTATAATGTAATAAATTTTTCCCTTTTTTCCCCCCAGCTGTTATTTTCAGTCTGGTACTAGCTAGCACTTTGAGCTGAGAACAGGGCCCCACTGGGTGAACCATACAAAAGAACAGGGTGTTTATACCAAAATGCTTGGGTTCTGTGTAGGGCATGGGTGCTTCAGAAGGGGGGAAAGGAGAATTGCGGCTTCCATCTAGACAAGGTGACATAGAGCAGAAATACTGCCATCGCTGGCCACAGTGAGAGTTTTGCTGTCATAAGGGGTCTAGCCCCAAACTTTGGCCATTTACCTCCAAGGTTGCCATAGTACTTCCCCTAATGAGTGGCTGAAGCTGTGGATGTTGGTGAGCTTTGGTGTGGATCTGTGTTCTGGGGAATCATGTAGTTCTGTAGATGCATGGGAAAAACTAGCCACCAACTGCTCTGCTTCTGGAGTGCTTAACAGAGAAAACAACTAAATGAGTGTGTTAGAGAGGCAGGTATAGAAACTCGCTTTCAGAACTAATTGCTACTTTTAGGGAAATGGTTAAATTTGCACCTAGATAGCTAGTATAATGGCCTCAAGGTTTAGAGGCCTGTTACTTGTTGAGGGAAATTATTTTTAAATAATATTTTGTAGTAAAACATTTTTAAAAAGTAAAATCAAGAGAACCTGTTGCCCAAAGCTATAGTATTTAAAATATTATTAGGCTTGATTTTAAATAAAGCAATGAAACAATGATGTCAGATTGATGTAATCAACAAATTAGTCTCTGTATTGGATTGGAGTTAAATTACAAAGTAATTTAAATAATCAATCAAACTAGTAGGCACATAATCAGTAATTAAAATATATTTGCAGACTCTAGAGTTGGTACTTCCAAATATTAAAAAATATGCAGAAGTTTGAAGTAGCTGACCCAGAAGCAGTCTGTGTGACATGGCTTATGATGTATTGGTATTACATCTGCAGTTTTCACAAAGTTCAGAAATAACTGAAAAAGGCAAGCAACTTTCACTTAACATGTGAATATATTTGAATATATTTCACTTAACAAAGAATATATTCAAACTTGCATTATAAACCTAGTCTTCTTCTCCATATGTATTTTTCCTTTCTCAGTACACACAAATACATACTTGTAATATAGGCTGAGGTAAGTTTTAGAACCATCTAGTACATTTATTCATTATTTTGGTGGGTTTTCATACTTTTGATTATTAATTTGTTTCTGTATATTTCAGTATTTTCAATATTCTCAGCTCTGTGTTGACTGTGTGACTTACCCATCTCAGGCTCCCTCCACTCAAATAGTTTGTTGATGCTTGGTCTTCTGGACCATTGAAACTGCTAGTTTTGAGGGAAGTGAGTGTCTTGCAACCCATGGTCCCAAGGGATATGTATCTGGCTTGACTGATCCCCTGCAGGGAAAACTTCATGTTTGGAGAAAAGGCGAGAATGTATTTCTCTAGTTTACTTGTGTAAAACCTTTTTCCCTTAAAGGTTTCACAACAACCAAGGTTTGCTTAGTCCCTGTAAGTAAAGTTGTAGCAGAAAGTATATTAGGGTCAGTTCAGAATTAATATTTACATCTGTGAGTAAATGGTGAAATTATGTTGTTTTGACTAGTTCTATAAACATTGAAAACAGAGGTACTGTGGTTTACAGACGCATATCCTTTGCTACTTAACGTATAGAGCTACACGTTTGAGGCTTGAAAGCGTTCATGATGAAAGAGATTAAAAAAGCTGAAACCAATTTGCGTTACCTTAATTTGGTTTGGCACAAGTTATGTTGAAAATCATGCCTGAAATATTAGAGTAAACCCTTAAGAATGGTAATACTAGGCCAGTTCAGTTTACACAGGTGTGCTGTCACCTGAGTTTTGTTCTTTTTTGCTTTTCTTTCCCTAAGGGTGATTTGCCCCAGTGGACACTGAGACTTCACCTGGTGCTGCGCTGCACAGTCTGCCTAGGTGTGCCCTTCATAAAAGCAGCTAACTGGGGGCTGGGGTCGTTAGCCAGTTTGAGAGTTAGACCTGCTTATGTGGTCAAGCATATAAACAGCTACCATTCCCTCCTCTCAGTCTCAAGTGTTTGTAATTTTGAGACCTTATATATACAGTAGTTTTCTGACAGAAGTCGCTTGCTGGTCGGGAGACCCACGAATCCATGGAGAGTGTTCCTAAGGCATCAGCTTTCCCCATCCCAGGGAAAGACTGAGCCTGTGATGTCCTGCTGATGCTGAAGATGTTCTGGATAGTCCTGAAAGAGAGCTTGGAGGCACAATCTGCTGCCCTCCAGGTGCACATCCCCTCCTCATTAATTCCACTGATGGGGTCAGTGACCTCACCCTGCCACTGTATCATCTAATCAACCATCTTAATAGGACGGTTTTTTTCTGCCAGTTCAAAAAAGACTTCCTGACAGTTCCCAGGGAAGCTTTGTCCCTTCCCATGTGGCTCCTGCCTCCCCACATGCTTTGGGATTCCTTCCTCTGCTTTGTGTCACTGGCCACAGGCAGGTTACGGTGCTGTTAACCTCCTCCTTTTACTGTAGAAATATCATCTTCCAGCTGTGGCTACTAAAATCCAAAGTGCTGTTGTCAGAATGGAAAAAAATGAGAAGGGAACCTTAGGGGAATTTGGGCCCTGGTGAGGAGTTCTATTGGTTCGTGTCCTCCTTGGCTCCTGTGCTTGCACTGAGGATTATCTGATTGTGGTTCGCCTGAGATGTAATTAGATTGCTAAATTATAGGTGAAATGGAAGGAATGTTTGACATTTGTGTATCTGGGTCTGTAACTCCAGTTTCCACATGAAAATGTGCCAACCACTGCCCAAATCAGGGGACTGAAGCATAGTTCTACATGGAGAACAGGGAAGATTCTAAATCACATAGAAAATTGCTTCTAGTCTTTGGTCATACACCAGTCCCCATTTTTATAGAGGACATTTGCCCTGAGATTTTGAGAGGGGCTTTTGCATTGGATCTGTGTTGCCTGGTGTAGTTGTACTGGTTATTTTAACAGCTTCCTTGCTCATCCTCTCAGTTGGACCGGCAAGACTGAAGGGAGTCTGAGTAGCACTTCTGACAGCAAAGGGAAAATATTTGTGCTTTACAGAGTAATCTCATTGGATATGTTCATCTGTGCTTTTAAACTGTTCTGGAAACAAATTTCCCCCCTTTGCTATCTACAGGAGTTCTAGACACATCTAAACTCGCTCCTGCTCGCTGAAAGCCAGAGCAACTCTGCAGCATGTGTGTCATTAAGGGGAAGGCAGGGAACAGGTTAACAACCCCCTCCCCCCCAAAACCTTGTAGAAATAAATATGTATTATGGTGTTCAAAGCATTCTTTTTTTTTCTCTTGAAGTATTTCTTAGACCAATTATGTGAGAAAATCATTATATGTGAGGATTTTGTAATAGCCAAGTGAATTAGCTGTTTGCAGACCTGCTCCCCTCTGTAAATGGGAACATGCCATATGACAGTGGGCCAGATTTTACTGTTCTAGGCATCACTGATATAGCTGTTTATTCTCTGAGCCTGGAAGAGATCCAGCAGGATTTAGTTTTATGAGGTTTAATGTAAAGGTGTTGTATTTCATGAGATGAAATCATAACACAGTGGGTTTGCAAGAATTCTGAAAGATTATTTTTTCAGAGTGTTGGCAAGCACAATTCTCCTGTGAATTACGTGTCTAAAAGAGAAATATAGATCTTCTTTCATTGGGTTGAAATGATAACTAATCCTTAATCCTTCCTAGATGGCCTGTGTCACTAATGTTGGCTGTGCATTTAGAATGTGTGCAGGTAACAACTTTAATTCTGTAATGTTATGCAATGTACAGCTGTGCTACAGCCATAGGGGCTAACCACATATTTGAAATGCCTGCTGTTATTTTTGGGATATATCTCTGACTTTTGGGTGGTTTTTTTCTGGACCCCTTGATTTTGTGAAGATAGAGAAGCATCTGGCACTTCTGACCTATTTGGAGTTGTAGAAGATCTATTAGCATTATTAACTGTATCTGCAATATGTCCATGGATACTTACCTTATGCTTGAGCAGATTTTCCTTTGGCTATTTCATTGTGGATAATGATGACTGTTGAGTAGTTTCTTGAGGTTTCCCTTCAGATATTGCCTCATATATTAAGCAGATGAGATTGCACTTATTTAATGGTGTCGGTTCTCAGCTACTTTGCTCTACAGCAATGTGTGCATACACTCCCTGTTTACTTTATCTTGTTCTGGGAAAGCAGAGGGGTAGAAGGAGGCACAGGGCTGTGAAAAAAAGTTACTTCTATTTTCAGCTTTGCTGAATTCAGTGTGATTTTGAACAAATTGCATTACTCTGTATATGTTTTGTTTTCTAGTAAAGGGGTTTTGACATTATAAGGGTCAGTCCACTAATAACAAAGGCCCCAGCACTGAGCTCTGAAACTTACTTTATTGTTTAGCCCAGCATATAGGGATGCTCAGCCCCATCTCCAGACTAAGCAAGGCTAAGGTTTGGCTGTACAAGTGGTCACAGATAAAGCAAAACACCTCAGTTGTGCCCTTATAGGACAATATGTTTTCTGCCTATGAGGGAGGTTGACACCTCGTTGCTTGCAGTTAATTATTTTGAAATAGATGATATTAAATATATATTATTTTTAAATATATTTAGATTTTTGTGTAGGAAGAACATATTTCATAAGGTGGGGACAAATTCTGACTACTTTGGCTCTATTTTTAGAAACTATTTTAGGAGCATTTATACCATAATGTATATTTGAACCTGAGTCACTCACTGGTAACATCATGCTGTTGGTATTGCATATGGTGAAGAGAGGTAATATATCAGTTACTTCCTTGACAGTGATCGATTACTTTACTTGTTTGCTCATGCTTAAATTGGAGATGATAGAAATGAGTAGCTACATGCTACTTTTTGGATTAGATTTGCATAAAACGAAAAATGGCCTGACTTTTTGTGATGGGCTTAGCAAATACAGCTTTATCTCCATCTGTGGCTGCCAAATCAGGACTGTTTCTTACAAGTTATTCCCTTCCCTGAATGGGCAGTTCATCATGGGTGATGCTGCTCAGTATTTACAAACATACCCCTTTGGAGGAGGGGATCTTATGCGCTGACGTATTCATTTGAGTTTAAGCACAAAATATCTTCAAGCTGGGCATCCATAAATCAAGCACTGCTTTTGAAGGTTGTGGTGGGTTGACCTTGGCTGGATGCCAGGTGCCCACCCAGCCGCTCTGTCACTCCTCTTTCCAACCGGACAGGGAAGAGAGTAAGATGGAAAATAACTCATGGGTACGGATAAGGCAGTTCATTAAAGCAGAAGCCAGGCGGAAGCTTGAGTGCACAAAAATGAAGCGAAAGATAACAAGGTTTATTCTCTACTTCCCATGAGCAGCGATGTACAGCCACTCTCAAGAAGCAGGGCTTCAGCATGCACAACGGTTCCTCAGCAGGCAGCCATTGGAGACAAGGAATGCCTGCCTTCCCACTCCTTGCCTTAGCTTTTATATCTGAGCTGACGTCGTATGGTCTGGAATATCCCTTTGGTCGGTTTGGGTCAGTTGGCCTACTTGGGTCTCCTCCCAGGATCTTGCCCTCAATTGAGGAAGGAATGTTACAGTGCTGATGCTGTGCTCAGCAGTAGCCAAAACACTGGTGTGTTATCAACTCTTTTAGCTACCAATGCAAAGCACAGCACTGTGAGGGCTGCTATCGGGAAATGAACTCCAGCTCAGCTAGACCCAATACAAAGGTATAAGTCTGGATATCTCAAATCATCACTTACTATATATTGATTTCAGCACAACATAGTCATAATTATTGGGTATCCTTTGCAAGTTGCTAGTCCTATAGATGGAATAACTGGAAGAAAAGAGGATAGACTTGACTACACAGAGAGAAGTTATTTCCTGACTTAGGTTTTATTTTGCTCATTTTTCACTGAAAAAAATATTGCATAGAAACACTTCTGGAAATGTTACAAGCTACAAACTAGTATGAAGTAAATAATATTTTTAACTGTAACACCCTGATCAGCAAGCAGGAGGTGAGGCTCTCAGACAGCTGGAAGGAGTTTCATATTTACAGGCCCGGGTCCTCATGGCAGGCTTCAGCCACCCTAACATCTGCTGAAATGACAACCCAGCAAAGCACACAAGCAATGCAGGAGGTTTCTGGACGTCATTGATGTTAATATCTTGACACAGGTCATGGAGAAAAAAATGAGCAGAAATGCTCTGCTGGTCCTTTTACTTCTAAAGAAGGAAGGACTTGGTGGTGAGGTATAGGTCAGAGGCAGCTTAGGCTGTGGTGACTATGAGATGGTGTAGTTCAGGATCCTGACATGAGGGAGCAAAGAAAATAGCAGTCCCATAACCCTGAACTTCAGGAGAGAAAAGTTGGGCCTGTTTAGGGTCTTACTTAGATGAATCCCATGGGATATGACTCCAAAGAGAAGAGGGGTCTGGGAAATCTGGTAATTTTTTTCCAGCATCATCACCTCCAAGTTTGAGAGCAGTCCATCCTGCTGAGCAGGAAACCAAGCAAAGGGAGCAGGAGGCCTGCACTGAAGAACAAGTTGCTTCTAACCGAACTCAAACATAATGGGAAGCATACATGAGGTAAAAACAGGGACAAGTAACTCAGGAGGCACAAAGAGATGTTGTCCAAGCATGCAGGGATAGAGTTAGGAAGTCCAAAGCCCACCTTGAGTTGAATCTGCCAAAGGACATGAAAGGTAATGAGAAGGGCTACTACAGGTACATTGGCAGTAAACAGGAGACAAAGGAAAATGGTTGCTGCATGGGGCAGAAAACTTGGTGACTAAGGACACAGAAATACCTGAGGTACTCAATGCCTTCCTCACCCAGGTCTTCACTGGGACCAGTTCTGTTTAACCTCTATCATTAATGACCTCGTCACTGGTACATAGTGCACCCTCGTCAAGTTTGAAAGAAATTGTATCATCACCTCAGGTGACACAAAACTCAGGAGTGAGATAGACCAGGTGGTTTTACTGTCATTCAAAGGGACCTTGGCAAGCTGGAGAAAATGGGCCATAATCACATGATGTTCAGGAAAGCAAAATGCAAAGTCCTGCACCTGAGGACAAACAACCCTAGGCACCAATGCATAATGGGGAATAAACATCTGGAAGACTCCTTGGGACCTGGGGTCCTGGCAAACACCAAGCTGACTGTGAACCAGCAACGCACCGTTGTGGCAAGGAAAGCTAACAAATACCCTGGGCTGTACTGGGAGAGGTGTGGCCAGCAAGTGGAGGGAGGTGATCCTGCCCCTCTACTCAGCAGTGATGAGGCCACACCTGGAGTGCCATGTCCAGTTCTGGGCTCCCCAGTATGAGAGAGAATGGACTTACCTGAGGGAATCCAGTGAAGGGCCACAAAGACGATGAAAGGACTGGAGCATCTCTCCTATGAGGAAGGGTGGAGAGAACTGAGACTGTTCAACCTGGAGAAAGCTCGAGGAGGTCTCATCAGTGTTTACAAACACCTGAAGGAAGGATGAAAAGAGCATGGAAGAGGCTCTTTCAAAGGCACTGCACTTGGTCTCTCAATCAAAAATTGCATAAGTTATCAGTGGTTCAAGGCTCATGCTGAATCATGTAGTCATGTAGACAAAGAGGCTCTTTCCAGTGGTACCCAGTGACAAAACCAGAGGCAATGTACACAAACTGAAACACAGGAGGTGCTGTCTGAGCAAAATACAAAACTTTTTTAATGTGAGGGCAATCAGGCTCTGACAGAGTTTGCCCAGATAGCTTGTGGAGGCTCCATCCTTGGTGATATTAAAAGCTCGACTGGGCACGGTCCTGGATAACTGACTTTAGCCCTGCTTGATCAGTGGGATTGGATCAGGTGACCTCCAGAGGTCTCTCGCAATCTCAACCGATCTGTGAGAATGTGTTTTTAAAACCACAAGGAATATAGCTGCTTGGGACAAATGGAGGCAGCAGTACTTCAGGAGAAACTGGTGGTAAGGAATCTAGAGTCACCATTCTTGAGCAGTATAATTGACTGTGGGTTTTGAGGTTTTGGAACACCGTGAGTACATATGCTCATATTCTGCAAGCACATAAAACATAGCTCTGAGCATCCCTTGGTAAAAATAAAACAATCAAGCTAAAAGCTTGCCTTTCTCGTAACAGCAACATGACGAAACATGAAATGTTCTTTTCCTTGGAATTCCGATTTTCTCTGATTTATTTTGCCAGTCCGTAATCAGAAATAGATGCTCCATCAGAGTCTGACACAGGAGATGTATGAATTGGCGTCAAGAAGGAATTCTGAGCTCTCAGAACAGAAAACATGCTGTAAATAATGTATTTTATTCAAGGCAAGAGAAGTTGCAAATACTTCTAATTATCAGTTATAAGGGAAAAGGAAAAGGTGATTTCTAGAAGGTAACCCATATCAGAGCCATTATTTGTCTCTACTGGCCATTTAAAACAGCAGCTTATTGTTGTCTCTTGTTAGATTTTTTTCATTTTCCTAGGTTGGTATATAAGATGATAATGAATGATGAAATTAAAATGGAAGGTGTTCAGTTTTCTTTGCTAATGGGCTTGAGAGGAGAACATGACTCTAAAAATGCCGTGAGAGTACAATACTTTTCAGAAATTAGATTCTTCTCACAAAAAAAAAATTACTTTTAAAGTATGGAGAAATACTGCAGCTTCATCTGCTCTGGGGATGAAATATATAGGGCTTCAGAGAAGATGAAGCCTTCTGACTGTGCTGAATCTAGCCCTTACCTAACAAATCTTCAGGCCATTTGTTCATACTGCGTGCTCCAGCCAAATCCCCCAGCTCCCTTGGGTAATGGCACCCTTTGGATACAATCTGCCATTCGTTAAGTGCTTTGCTGCAAGGAGCCCTTTTTTATTACACTGAATTGCTCAAGCTTTGCTGGAAATCCCAGGTTTTGTCTGTGCATATGCATGGATATACTTGCAATAATTCCTATGTTTAACTGTTCCCCTGTGTGTGTGAACATAAGCGTGTACTGCACTCTGTGCACATATACACGTGTTTTGGTTCTGTGGGTGAACGTGTATTCTGGTTGTGTGCGCACGCATGTGGAAGTGCATGCTCACATGCACACAGAGGAAAGGTTGAATTCAGAAATTGTTTTCTTCCTGTTTTACACAGCCACAGGGCATCTTCAGAAGTGTTTCTCTTCTATTTTGCCACGGGGAAGGGGAAATGTATTTTCATTTTTATTGCAAACGTGGACATGTTCCTGTGCAGTGTAACCTGCTTTCCTACCAAGTGTCCTGCATGCCCTGTTGTAATCCTAGGTCCTGGGCTGCATATCACCTCTAGTCTCCCCCTGCTCTTCGTCTGTCCAGCGAGGAAGAGTCCACGTGTGGAAGTTCCATCAGCTACTGATAGCTGTGGGAGCACTGCTTTGGGTTTCTGTCCCCTGCTTAGCTGCCAGTCTTCATACAGAACTGCAGTTTCCTGAGTTGCTACCCTTCTATCAAAAACAATTGGCCAGTGGGGATAAAAAAAGTGAGGGAGAGGAAGTGGAGACACTTTCTCTGATATTATGTAAGCCCTACACCTTTCAGAAATCAGGGTAAAATCTAGGGGTTTGAGGTGGGAAGGTCAAGAGGCAGTTGGTGTGCTGGCATGGAAGGCATCACTACTGTATGAAATTTAGAAAAATAATCGCATTACTGTTTGCCTCTTTTATTTCTTTCCTTTTTGTTTTTCTCTTAGGATTTGTTTGCTTGTCCCAGCAATGATTCAAAGAAAATCAGAAGGTTAAATAAATGGCATATGTTTTCCCTTCTGTAATTCATCAGCTTCTCCTTTGTAAGAATGTCCCAGACTTTTGTAATCCATCTGTTCAGTTACAGTAAACCTGGGTTTCAGCCTCCTGTTGTTATAACAATTCTCTCTGCAGGAGCAATAGGAACTGGAGTGATTGATGAGAGCTCAACTTACTATCTTCTTTAAGCCCAGGAAGAACATAGTGCTAGGATAATTGATCTGTTGTTTCAGAGCAGCACGTAGGAAGTCCAGCAGATAAAAGACCCTTCGCATCTTACAGCATCTTCTCTGGTGGAGCTGCACTGACTTGGAGCAAAGTTTATATGGTTATGGATGAGAACTCAAAATCAAGCTCCTTTCTTTTAACTGACAAGAAGGGGAGAAGTTGCTATAGGCAATTCTAACTCTTCAATATAGAAATCTTTTTGACAGTGGTTGTGCAAGGCAAATGGGAGCAGATACACTCAAGAAAATATTTAATTCCTTTAGCAATAGTCACATCAGGCAAGAAGTGATCCAAACGTTGTGTTCTGGTTTGACCTGTATAACAGGAGATGATGAAGAGGCTGGAGGTCTTAGGTGATCAAGCCCCATCACTGAAAAGGGGTGTTAAACTCTGTAGAAGTTTCTGGGATGTGTGTTTCATTTTGATAACCCTAAATTTGCATGGTGACACAGAGGCTTCAGGATCATCATGCAGTCTGGGCAGTAGCTGTCACAGGAGACCTTTGGCTCCTGAATTCCCATGTCATTTGAGATGGGTGTTCTACAAATTGCCAACTGGCATCACAAAGGGGTAATGGGAAGCAAATCATATTCAGAAGATGCTATTTTCCCCAATCTATTCTCTAGTTGGATGATACTAGCTATTACTCTACCATACCCTAAAATAAAGGGTATCTAAATAGCTAAATAAAGGGACCTAAAATAAAAGATTTTAGGCCTAATCTCGAGTTCTGTGCTGCACTTCCAGGGAGAAGTGGCCCTTCTGCATGTTCAGTTGTACTGGACATCCAGATCGGTGCCAGAGCTTCATAGGAATGGTATTATGCTTTTCCAAAACTATTTGGTGTATATCACGTACCTCTGCAGACATTTTGGTAGAAGCCAAAGAGGCTGCCTGTATTGATTTACTCGTGGGGCTTGGAGAGAGCTGTGGGAGTCAGAGTGAACCTCCACTCAGTAATTTCTTGGACTCTGCAGGGGAATGTGAGTATCTGCTTGAAGGGAGAGGGAGAGGTAGGGTTTTAAGGAAGATCACAATCTGACTTCTCTTCAATCTGTGAAACTAATGCACTTCTTATGCAGAGCACCTCTAGCTGTGGGGTTTTCACTTCCCATGAAGATGTCTGGAGTGTTTTCTTTACGGTGCAGCCTGTGCAAGGTTCTGTTGATGAATTAAGTAATGTTCGAATTTTATATGAAAATTTGTGCATTTATCTCTCAGAGCTAAGGGGAAGGCCAACATGCCCATCTTTGGTCAAATACACATGGTTTCATTTTCCACTCTTCTGCACATGCGAACTTGAATGCTTTTTAAATTGTACCGTGTAGAGGTTGCTGTATGTGCCATGTCTTGATACAAGAGACGACTACATGATCCAGTGTGAGCTATGAACCACTGATGCGTTATGCAATTTTTGATTGAGAGACCAAGTGTAGTGCCTTTGAAAGCATGATACAGCTACATGAGTTTAGGTTTTAACTTCTAAAGTGTACTAATAGAAGAAATTAGTTCTTCTAAATATTCGAGAATACATCCTTGGCTAGAAGAAATTCTTGAAACCAATTTCCTTTTGTAAACCACACTGGTGATTCAGAATGAAGAATGTTTTAAGCCTTTTGTCTGTAAGGTACATGTCTTATGTAGGCTTCTGTTTTAATTTACTGCACTTGTATGCAGGTTTTTCAAACTAGTCACAGTGGTCTCTTATAAATCACAAGAAATAGTCTACCCTCAATACCCTTTCCAGTCCTGCACAATGAGTCAAGGCTTGTCAAAGACCATTTTAGAAATCTTGAATAAATCTGACATTATGTTGAGACAGCTGTTAAATATATTTCTTTTTTTCCCCCCAGGTTTCCTTTCCCTCACTATGAACAATGCAATTGGTTTAGTACTATTTTTAGCCTGACTTTTCATTTCAGTCGTATGTATTTCTACCTTCCACGCACACTTAAGTTAATTTATTCTAACATGAAAAATACTGGGAAAGTCACTAACCCCCACAAAAGGTTTTTACAAGCTGGACTGGAGGCTAGCTGTTGCACATATACACTCCAGATGCCCAAGCCCACCATTAAAAGAGTAAAATCAGATTTCAGGATGCAGTCTAACTCTTATGCATGTCTTCCCTGAAAACAAATGTCTCTTCAAATCAAAATTCTCAGCCGATGTACCTAAACTAATCTTGTGTCTGAGGGCAATTTGATTCAGTGTAGAAAGGAGAGTTTAAATGAGCCCTAATCATTTAATAGACTTCTACCTAGCAGGAGAAAATAGCAATGGGTTTTTTTGGTGTGTTTGTTTTTCCTAAGAAAGCTGATGTGAAAAGTAGAAGACTCCTCATGTTTGTCACTGATAACCCAGCCTTTCTGAAGTTGATGGGAGCGTTGGTGCTCCTCAATGACAACACAGGTGGATCACTGTTAGACTGGCAATAATCTTCTCCTTCCCTTTTGCAAGTGTCCCTTTCTACTTCTGGTTTTCCTTCATAAGCTGGCCTGGAGGTGAGAATTTCAAACTGGTGTGGTGGTGCACATGGGTTGAGATACCTGCAGTCTGTCAGGGGCTTTTTTTCCCAGCTCTGAACTACTCGTGTTCTACCAGAGTGATCAGGAAAGGTGCACTTCTGCCTGAGGGCAGAGATGTACCCACTGAGCTCAGGTAGCTGGGCAAAGACCCGAGTTCCCCAGTGATGTGGTGGTGACCAAGGCATCATTAGTGATGACTGGTAGTGAATCAGGAATGGGACAAACGGGGTCAATAATGGTAACCTGTCTGTGCTGGCAGTTAAGTGTAGAGTAGGGTCTGCTTTCTGATTCTAAGTTAAGGAATAACATCCTAGCTTGGAACATAACTAGTTTGGAAAAAGCTTGTAGAACTGTAACTCCTCTATTGTTGCCTTTCCAAAGGGGATTAAATAAGACAATAACTAATAAATAATATACAGAGCTTATGCGTCTGTCTTCAATCGGAGTTTAAACAAAGAGATCTGGGCTTTTTAAGTGCCTTCTCAAATGTGCAGCTCTCTGGAAATATTTCTTGCCAGAACATCCCTGGCATTGCAACAGACAGTACTTCCTCCCTAAGCAGTGGTGGCCGAGCCTGGAATGCTGGGGCAAATGAGGGAAATGATGGGATGATGGTGACAAACTGGTGCTGCTGTGCCATCCCCATCACAGCTCTGTGTGTGGCCAGCCCTGTGTGTGTGCTCACTGGCTGCACATGTGTGTGGTGTGGCCCAGTGCCACATTACTGGGACACCTGTGCCCTAACCTGCCACTGCAGCCCAGTCCCGCTGGCTGGAGGGCAAGCCCTGCACCCCATCAGCAGGACCACTGGGTGCTGGCTGACTCCCACACGTAGTGAAGGAACCAGGAATTTGTCAGGCTGACCTGACTGCTGGTCAGTACAGAGAATCACAAGGTTAGGGAAGTAATCAAGGCTATATATGAGAAATTAAGTTTTATGCCTACTTGGGGCATTGAGAGGTGTTCTTTCTTTTTTTCCTGTAGACCAGAGAGGGGAGCTCACCTGCTTTTTATTCACTGCCACTCTACTTTCTGCACCAAAATGTACATAAGGAAGAGTGGGAGACATAGACATCATTCATGTTATGTCTATGGCCCTCACAATTATAAACTTCCTGAGATCAGAGGGAATAAATCCTTGCCAATTAAAAGGCCTTTTAATGTCAAGTTGTGACTAATAAACATCTGAACTGCAGATGTAACACTGTAGGTGTACCTGTTGCCTGGGCCTTTTCTAGCGTCAATTACTCTGGCAATTGTGGGTCACAATTATGCACCTTAGCTATTTCTGAGAATAAAATAACACATCTTTTTGTTTCTTGTCCATTTGTTCAGTGCGGAGATGTCAACCTAGTTAAAGCAAATTTCCATTTCAGCCATCGTTTTAAGCTGTGTGTTTACAACTGCAAAACAATGTTGTTTGCCTATTGTATGCTTTTAAGGGTGTGTTTCCACAGCCACCATTACCAGAATTCAGGATATTAACTAAGAAAAACCTTACTGTCTGGTAAAAACGGGAAACGAAGTCTCGGTACTGCACAAAAACTCGGTTTGTGCAGAACTTGGGTGGGTTTGGATGCCAATAGGTATCAAGATCAGTCATCAGCAATCATGACAAAGTTCATTTTTCCGACTTCTAGAAACAGTTTTACATAATTAGAAACTCAGGATCCTAACTCTGAAATCTGAGACTGTTTGGTATCAATTCAGATTTTAATGACTTGACACCTCTGTTCACACCAATATCCCAGGGCAAAACACCCCCGTATCAGGCACTTGTTACTCCATATTTATATCTTAGTTTCAAGACCATGGTAATGATGTAAGTAGCTGATTAGTAATGGCCATCCCCTTTCTGTTTTTCCTGACCTTGTTACTCTCTTGAATAGAGTTAATAACTTTTGTTTTGTTTTGTTTGTTTGTTTGGTTTGGTTTGTTTTTTCTTGTCTTTAGAGTAGTACTGCGTCAAATGTTACCTGTAATCTTTTGTCCCAAGCATTTCAAATGCCTTTTAAGAAGCCAGGATCTCCTTGCTGAAACATTGACCCCACTGTGGTTCCATTTGCAATGCAGTTTCATCTCTTAACAGTCTCTTGGTCTGTGTTTCCCCGCTGTACACTTGTGCCTGTGTGTGCTAGGAGGTGAGAGGGTGGACAGGAACCATAGCTTGAAATCTACTCTTTTCTCGCTTCTTGTTTTCTCCCCCTCATCCCAACCCCTTTTCACTCACACTTTTTAATTACAAAGCCATTCAGCACAGTATAATGCTGCATGTGACTAAAACCCCACCTTTTACTAATGTTAAGTTCTCTTACTATGCTAATGTCTGGAAAGTATTCTATAGATAGGCCACAAATTGCTTTAGAGTATTTTCTTTGTGTTATTTTGCTCTCTGCCCTGGATCAGCAAGAATATGGTTCAAATATTAATTTTATGGTGTGTCTCTCAGGAGTGGAATATAATGTTCAATCATGCATTCCATCTGCAAGGCAGTGGATGCGCAATCCTGCATTAAATAAAAAAACCAATGTGTTTTAAAGAAGAAACAGAAAGAAAGGCTGTGGCACATAAAATCAATGGAAGAAGAGCCTTCTATTATGCTTGCCTTTGTGTAAAATCAGAGGGAGTTGTGTAAACCAGACAGAAGTCAACTGTCTTAAAAACAGAGTTGATACATGACTTAGATTATGTCATGCTATTAAAACCTTTCTGCAAGAAACAAGTTTAGAAGCAGAATGATGCCTCAGATAAATATACCGAAGACCTTATGATGCACACATTTCATATGCTCATTCCACACACCCATATGCATGTGTATGGGTGTTTGTTCTGCTTTGCTCCATAAGTCCCTTAAAACTCTGTCTCTGGAGAGCATCCTTTTACTGTATGGGGTGGGAAGAAGTGCTCTAGTGGTTGGAACGACATTCTCCCCTTCTTGTTTTCCCTACAGCAAGAAAACCTGAACAGGGCTATGGCTTTTGTCATTGCCTAGAGACATACAAATATGATTATTTTGAATCCTTGTCCCCTTACTCATGGTTGGTGATTCGAAGTGACACTTTCTGTGGAGTCAAACGGCTATCTTTGTGTCATTCACATAGTGTAAATCTCCCTGATGATGCTGCCCAAATACCGTGTGTCTTCTCAAGAGCATCTCCAGTTTTCTTACAGTGCCCTTCCATGTGGACTGTGAGATCTTGGTGACTGTGGCACTTCTCATCATGTGAGCAACTGGAGACTGGTATAGGGCTTTCGTTTAGATAATGAAGAGGCCTAGTGAAAGCCCTGTGTTGAGCAGCAGGGCTCTGAAGCACTGCTAATTGAAGCAAGGCAAATACAGGGTATTAGCTTGAAATTGAGCAGGCGAGAATGTCTTCAAAGTGAGCCCAAGCATAGAAAGAGATGTTCGCTTTTCAATACAAACGCTTTGAATGCCAGTGAGAATGGGAACGCAAGCTCTGGAGAGGGAGAAGCCCAGGGGAGCCTGTTCTCCAATCTCCCTTGGGATAACAACCCAAGTACTTGTCTGCATGGCTGCTCGACCACTCAGGTTTACTAGAAGGAGCATTTCAAGTATTCCTCCCCAGCGTGTCTGCTTTATTCAGGAAAGCACACTGCTTCTTGCTTTGGCAGGTCCCCAAGTGCTCTTGGCAAAGCTGTCAAATGTGTCATTGTAATGAGAGGCCTCTTTGCCACGGTTTGAGCAGTGAGAGCTGGCTGGGAAGCACGGGGCTGGGCTGAGGAGGACTGGTTGCAGAGAGCTCTCAGCGGAAATCCTTTGACTTTGGAACTTGTTTGCTCTGGCAAACTCACTATGCCTGTCTGGACACAATGAGGGTTCAAGACACATGGCTTTTGTTTGGTTTTCCTGGAGGGAAGGCTTTGCTTTTCATTTGGCTGAATTTCTGGGTGGTAGAGAAAGAGGGAGAGAGAGAGAGAGAGTGCATGCTTCAGGCTTTATCAGTCTGGGCCTTGTGTGAGGGTGATACTGGTGCCTTTTGCTGACCTTTAGCTTTTTTAATCAGATATGAGTACCACAGAGGCAGGCTCTTCATGTACCTTTGACAATGAAATAGAGGTTAAGGCACTTGAGGGAAGTACAGGTTTCTCTTGTTCCTTAGCTGCAGGTGGAGATTGGAAGGATGTTCTCACTCTGTAGCTCCTAGCAGCCTCCAGCTCTTTTTCTACCACCTCTAGATCTTCTGCCATAACCTCACATGGCCATGACCCACCTGAAAAGCTCTCAAGCTGTTAGGAAAGTGAAGTCATCGGAAGGTGTGGTGTGCAGAAGATCACGGGAACTCCTGGAGGAGGAATTACCAGAGTGCAGAGAAAATCACTGTTAAGATGACAACACAGAGAGTCTCTAACATGTTGTTTAAAATGTGATGGTGGGGAGGGCAGCTTTGACTTTGCCTTCTAGAAAGATTATTTATTTGTGAATTATAACCACATGAGGTAGTGCTTGTAATTTTAGACTAGTTCTGAGAAGATAAGGCACAACATTTTGTTAATCTATGGATCCTGTAGAGACCCTAGTTTTTAAAAATGCTTTGAAACAATGCCATGCGATGAATGAGAAAGCACACAAACTGAACACACTTTAGCAGCAAGTCTGATCATTTTGTCTCCCCAAATCTGACCTGCCAGATCCTAGATAATTGCAGTATGCTTTAGAGGCCATGAGGCAGGGAAAACAATAAATTTAAAGAGCATAATACAGTAATGTAGCATAGCACCTACAAGCCAGGGATGTTGCTGAAGAACAAATCAGCAAGAAATGTCTTTTCAGGAGCATCATGTGAAAGGCTGAAGGTTTGCTAGTCTGTGAAGGCTGCAGATGTACAGCTTGTAAGCACTGAGATGAAACAGGAGTCGTAGAATTAAAGATTTATTTTTCCCCAATCCACTTTTAGCCTCTGGAAAAGAACTTCAAGGAAGCATCAACCTTGAGCACTGAACACCTAAAACTGGATTCCTGACCCTGTGAAGACAGTGGGGGATTTTTCACTGATTTTGTTTCACTATGGGCAATGCTCCCCCAAATTCTCAAAAGTCGGATAACAACATGCAATAATTGCACCTTCCTCCATGTAATAGCTGTTGTGATTTCTAGTGAGTTGCACAGGTCACTTTAAGCGCACTCCTGCTTCCCTGAGCTGCACTGTGGTTTTACTGGAAATCTGTACGTTTGGTCACAGCCCCTGCTGAACCAGTGGATGCTTCCCCTGTGCTACCACTTCAGCAGAAAGTATAGAAAAGAAGAGAGATTAAGTGACACCAGGGAAAGGTGTGAAAGAGCACCATGCATGCAGTAAAGACAATCTGGGGAAAAGACAACAGTCTCAGTAGTGTAAAGGGAAGTTGAGTCATTAAAAGGGATTGCACATTGGGTAGTGTAGTGCCTATACTAAGTCTTTGAAAGTGTATTTAGCACAATGTTCCCGACAGAAAAGAAACTTTGGGAACTAGGCCACATTTTCAAACAGGCTGCGGTTTTCTTAACTATCTCCCCACAAATACATGCCTGCAAAGTACATTAGGTGTCTCCCTGCGGCTATTAACTTGCCTTTCCTCTTATCACAGTACTGTGGAGGCCAATGTCTCTCGGAAGGGCTGAGATTCCTGCTTTGGGCATGTGCAAGCATGGAGTGAGCTGCAGGTGCTGCAGAGCGTCATCCCCTTCTGAGCAGTGGACGGTGGTCAGTCTGGTCAAGGCTTATCTCCCAAAGGTATTTCTAATTGTTCTAATTATGATCTCCATAGGGTAAGGTGGGTAACCTGTGTCGTGCTCTAGTATCCTGGCTCAATTGAAAAGTAATTCTGCTTTGCCTTTTTTGCAAGGTCATCCTGCAGAAATATATTCCTTTTCACAAGTATATTAATTACTTCAAATGTAAAATTCATGCCTCATATATTAGTGCAGCTGCAGTATTTCACCCTATTGGAATAAGAACAATTTCTGTGCGTGAAGCCAACGGTGACCCAAATCTGCAAAGTAAATGAGTTGTAAATGAGACTCCTTCCAACAGCAGCATCTTTGCACAGAATCTTTTATCCAGGAACCTCATGAAGTTCAGCCAGGGGAAGTGCAAATACCTGCACCTGGGGTGGAAAGCCCACGGCAACTGGTGCACATTGTGGGCCACCCAGACGGAAAGCAGCTCGTCACAGAAAGACCTGGGGAGCCGACGATATCTGCTTGTGGCAAAGAAGATGAAAGGTACACTGGGCTACATTGGAAGAGGTATTGCCAGAAGATCAAGGGAGTGATCCTTCCCCTCTATTCAACACTGGTTAGGCCTCACCACAAGTGCTGTACCCAGTTCTGGGCTCCCTGGTACAAAAGAACCTATGGACACACTGAAGAGAGTCCAGCAAAGGACCATGAAGATGATGAGGGGACTAGAACTCTCCTCTGTAAGGAATGGCTGAGAGATTTGCCACTGTTCAGCCTAGAAAAGAGAATTCTTGGAGAGGATCTCATCAATGTGTACAAATACCTGAAAAGAAAGTGCTCAGAGGACAGAGACAGACTTTTTCCAGTGGTGCCCAGTGACAGGACCAGAAGCAATGGACACAAACTAAAGCACGGGAGGTGCTGTCTGAACATAAAAAGGAACTCTTCTATTGTGAGAGTGAAACACCGCAGACAGAGTTTGCCCGGAGAGGCTGTAATGTCTCCAACCTTGGAGGTATTCAAAACATACTGGACATGGCTGTGATCAACCAGCTCTAGGTGGCCCTTTTTGAGCCGTGGGTTTGGACAAGGTAACCTCCAGATGTCTCTTCCAACTGCAACCATTCTGTGATTTAGGAAAATTCCTACTTTTTTTAATATTTTCCAGAAGTGCTTTGCAACAAAGCCATGTGAAGAATGGGGACCCAATTAGGAGTGCAATTTGACATCACATCTTTTTTTTGTCCCCTTTGTTTTTGCTTCCTAACTGAGATCTGCCAGATACACTGTTCAGTCTTGACTTTAAGGTCTTTAGTGGCATCAGAGCAAGAAAGCAGATGCCAAATAACTGTGGGAACCTGGCTGGCTTTCTCCTGGTTCTCAGCATAAGGGAGATTGCAATGCTGTATTCAGCCTTTGATAGAAAACTGTGAGTACTGCAGTCTGCCTGTTCTCTACATTCACCTTGTCTGCCTGAGCTTACTTGATGACTTATTCAGTCATCAAAGTGTTTATTCATATTGTAGAAGGCAGATAGGTGTGTTTGCTGTGTGGTGGCCTTTTTACTCTTGAGAGTCCACCTGGACCGTGAGTAGGTCCTGATTGTTGTCTATATTGACAGCAAGTCTGATCTTGAGAGTCATCTCAGAGGATTTGTGAGGATAGAGGTAGAGGTAATGCATCTGGTGGTCTGCAGGGTACAAATAAGGAGGTAGTCAAAACCTAGCCTCCTGCTTTGGGAACCAGCAGGGCTGTTCTACCTTCCTTTTGTAGGGGTGAAGGGAGTTTTAAACTCCACAACCTGCATACCAGCTAAGCAAGGAAAATAGCTTCCTTCCTTCCTAACTTGGACACAGTAAAGGCAAATGCATTCTGGTGACATGATTTTTCCCTGAAGCAAAATGCTTTCAGAGCTTCACTGGCCATATGGAGCTCTGTACACGCAGTTTTCCATGAATATTGCATTAATCCATATTCCAAGTTATGAACTGCAATCAATCCATTCTTACGCTAACCAAGCTGCAGCTGCTCCCAGCTGAAAAGTCTTTTGAACTCTGCCAGACAAAATATTCCAAGTCTCATTCCAAGGTGCAGTAGTTGTCATTGTGGTTCTCAGGCTC